>NC_133621.1:218425869-218723369 GCF_048593235.1 Sminthopsis crassicaudata
CTTTGGGACTTTAATCTTACCTTCTCAATTAAAAAATGAAATAGCACATATTTAACCTATATAGGATTGCTTACTGTCTAGGAAAGGAGAGAGAGTGTGAGGGAGGGAGAAAAATTTGGTAGTTAGTAATATCTATTATTTCCTATATCCTTATCTCTTCTCTATTCTGTCTATCTCTGCATCTCTCTCTCTTTCTTTCCCTTTGTTTCCTGTCTCTCTCTCTCTCTCTCTCTCTCTCTCTCTCTCTCTCTCTCTCTCTCTCTCTCTCTCTCTCTCTCTCTCTCTCTCTCTCTCTGTCTCTCTCTCTCTCTCTCTCTATCCTGAAGCATAGCGGGAGTGGTAGGGACAGAAGGCATATTCTTTCATTCTCTATCTTTAGTGAGACTGCAGCAGGAGGGATAAAGGTTAGACTACAGCAAGAACTTTTCTATAGTCAGGAATACCCAAGGAGCGGAGTAAGAAACAGGAAGCCCAGGACATCACTCCTACTTTGAGTAATGAGATGGGACAACAGGGAAGGGATTTCTGGATTTGGAAGCAGGATAAGGGATGGATTAATCACAAGATCACACATTTAGAGCTAGAAGGGACATGAGAATTCTCTAGACTAGTTCCCTCATTTTATAGGCGAGGAAATTCAGACCAGAAGCATTGATTCATATTGACATGCAAGACGGAGATGGCAGGCTTATTAAGCATTTGCATGGGGAACTATTTTGGAGAGGGAGGGAAGAAAACCCGTTTAACCCCCCTTTATCTGGTCCTGGAAGCTCTCCTTATCATCCTTCCTTATCTCTTATCAATTCAGATGAGATCCTGGATCCCAGCTTAGAAGCAGTGGGAGTATAGCAAAGGATAGGATCAGTCCCAGAGTCCTAAGAGTAACATCATCTTCAGATGTGTCCCAGTTTCAGGCTATCTGTAGAAGGGGCCAAAATAGGCTTTTATTTCACAGAGATGCTTTAGGGGAACCCAAATGGGAGTGTTTTTCACACTGACCAGCCTAGCTGATGGATAAAGGGTGAGAAGGGAGTGCTTGAGAAGAGCCTGGGGAATTATCTCCTGTGGAGATAAGAGCAAAGATGAAGAGATTGATTGCATTTTTACCTATTAACATGTCATGAGTATATTCTACATCAAATTACAAATAAATAAATACTAAATTATACTTTAACCTATTTAACACATATTCCCCATCTGGGGAAGGGGTGGGGGGAAAGAGGGAAAAAGTTGGAGCAAAAGGTTTTGCAGTTGTCTATGCTGGAAAATTATCCATGCATATAACTTGTAAATAAAAAGCTATAATAAAAAAATAAATAAATATTTATTTTCTAAGTGCATTCTTCAGGCACTATTGGGAAGGTGGCATTAGCACTGTGCTGTGTGTCTGGTACATTTTTCTGTGTTCTCAGGGTTCTGATTGCAACATTTTCCTCCTCCCCCTTCCTTTCCCTCAGCCCCCCCCAATCTCCCTCTTCTTCTATCTACCCCAGGATTGGTGGCTCTCAGCCCCTCCTCTCAGCCCTCCACCCCCCCCAGACCCTCCCAAAGCCCTTATCAGGGAGCAGAGACTGTGTCTCTGCCAGATCCAAGATCCCCTCTCTCTTTAGCAGCAGCTACTAAAGCATCCTTGTGGAAACTGGGAAGCCAGACCCCAAAACCCACAGATCCTAGATCTCTATATCTTATTAGGAGTCAACTCCAGGTAGGTATAATTGGAAAAGGAGGTAAATTAGGTCAGAAAAAACAGGATATATGAATATATGTGTGTGAGAGGTGGGCACTGAGACTAGGGGACAGGTTTACTGCTGGGGTCCAGAATCAAGGGGAAAGGACTTGGGGAGATGGAAGTTGATACTAGGAAGGAGACTGAGAAAAAGGGCAAGTGTGTGTATCTGTGTCTGTTGGGGGAGATTCTTTTAGAAGCTAATGTCGGGAGACTAAAGGTTCATCTTCCATTTTCTCCACCTGGAAAGTTTCTCTGTTGGGAAATCATTAGTTTTTTTTAGCATCCTTCCATGGGACTAAGCTTTATTTATTTATTTATAGCTGCCTTCTCTTCCTAGGGAGAAGGGATTTGCTTTCAACCTAAAGGTTTGTCCCAGTCAGACTCAGATTTGGGGGAGGTGGAGGATAATACTCCACAGTGGATGGGAAAGTTGAGGCTATCTTCCTTCTCTCCTCCTCCCTACCATGGAGTCTTAGGCTCACACATACTCCTGGGCACATGTCAATGTTACACCTGTGATTAGTGTCTGTCATACGGGAGCTTGGGGCATGCTCTGGCTGAGGGTCATGGAAGGGCTCTTCTCTTCTTCGCTCCATGCCCAAGGCTTACCACCTCTGCCCTCCTAGGCACCATGAGAAGTGCGCTGCTGCTCATGGCTCTTCTGGTCCTCAGTGTGGGAAGGAGCTGCCAAGCTGTCTGTGAGGAATCACAGGAAGAAGGGGCATTTGGTGGGAGCCACAGCAAGGTAAGACACCCCCTTTTCCTCCTCAGAGCCAGATTTTCCCTGAATCATCACATCCCTTAAGTTCCAGTGGCAGGAAGGGAAACAATGTGTGTATGTTGAATTAGACATATATATATATATATATATATATATATATATATATATATATATATATATATATATATATATATATACTTGTTGATTGATTAATATTGATTGGATAGTGCTTTATGAGGGGGGAGATGACTTAGAGTTCACAGGACACTTTCTACTAGTTCTTTCCCATAGCTCAGTCCCTGGTCAGATGATCAGAGCCCTGATAAGACACCAGAACCCTTGTTTCCCCCCCAAAATCAATGACCATTTGCATGTTACTTTATGCACAATTGTCACATAATCATATCATTATTGAAATATCAAGACTTTTTTTTTGCTCTCTTTCTTCCTTCTTCTCCCCCAACTCTAATGCCTTCCCTCCCTTAGGAGCTTAGCCCCTTCTCCTTTTCTCCCAGTGATCCCTCCCCAGCCCTTCAATTCAGGATTTCTTAGATCAGGTTGCCCCAGCATAGAAAAACAACAGACTAGGCTGTGATTTCCAAAGTTCCTCTTGGGAAGAGGGTGGGAACTAATTGGGAAGGGAGAGAGAATGAATCTTTTCAGAGTTTTCAAAAGACAGCAATTACATCGACACAAATGCTTTTAAGATGATTACAGGTGGGACTTATTACAAATTCTGTGTGTGTGAGAGAAATCTAGCTGTTTCTCTACCCCAAGTTTGCTTAGCATCTCATTACAGAGGGTGGGAAGACGATTTGAGCAATTTGAGAAAAGTGGCCTCTCCAGGAGTTATGAGTTAGACGTAAAAAGAGATTGACAATTCCACGTGCCAAATTGTCTGAGTCGCCAGAGCAGGCTGTGGCAGTGGGGACAGGAGACTGGGCTTACCTTTCCCCAATGTATGAGTTCAGAGTCAGAGCTTTAGAGTGACACGGTCAGGATTTCTGCCTCTTCCCTCTCGCTGTGTGACTTAGGACAGCTCTCTGTTCCTCAGTTTCCCTTTCTTGGACTGCAGAGCAGGTCAAAGCTTTCCACTCCACTCTTGCTCCCATAGGGTATTGGGTGGACCTGTGTATATCTAATCAGTATCTTTTGTGTGTGTATATGTAAGTGTGAGTATGTGTATGTGTGCTCTAGAAAATGATGGGGCTTTAAATTGAGGGGCTAGTGAGATGAAGGAGTAATTCTCTTCTATTTTGATGATTGTCTTTCTGTCAGACATCAGCAGCTGCAGCTAGCTGCTGAGGGAGTTCCATGTGTTCCCCATCCTACAGCTCCTGAAGGTACCAAAAAAAGAAATTAGAAAAAAACCCATCATGAAAACAATTAGGAGCCCCCAGTTGGCAGTCCCAAGAGTTGGCCATAAGGAAAGGGGTCTTTAAGTTCAGTAACACCCTTGACAAATAAAACTAGAATAGATGAAGTGGGAATGGAATGAAAAAGAAAGAATCTGAGATAAAGATACATGGAGAGAGAAAGATACAGAGGTAGAGAAAGCCAAAAAGGTAAGGGCACAAGGATGGGGAAGATAGTAAAAGGAAGTGGGTGTATCTATAGGTTTCTCTTATGTTTTGGAGGGTAGAGGGAAATCACTGAAAAATAGGTATATTCCAATATTTTACTTTCATTTATACTCAACAGTAAAAACCCCATTTTCTCCCAGTTAGTGACCTGCCCACCTCAGTGGGGAGAGTAATGTGGATGAGATCAGATTATTGCCTGTGCCCTTTGGGACTTTAATCTTACCTTCTCAATTAAAAAATGAAATAGCACATATTTAACCTATATAGGATTGCTTACTGTCTAGGAAAGGAGAGAGAGTGTGAGGGAGGGAGAAAAATTTGGAAGACAAGAATTTGCAAAGGTAAATGTTGAAAACTATCTTTGCATGTATTTGGAACAATAAAAGGCTGTTATGTTAAAGAGAGAGAGAGATGAAATAATTGAAGCCAAGGATAAATCACTTGCCCAGAGTTAGACAGGTAGCAATCTGGGATTCAAACAGATCTTCTGGCTCTAAATTCAAGGCTCTTTCCACCTTTACTCTGAATGGAGAGGGGAGGAAGGAGGAAAGAGACTGGGGCTTCCAAATTTATTACCTTTCCCTACTCAAGTCATCTAAAATCCATGGGCAGTCGCTACTAATGTTCACTAGAGTGAAGGAAACCCCAAGCACTTCTCATTCAATATGTGGATTGAAACTTGAAATTTGAAAGTCCTTTCGTAATAATAATACTAATAACTAGCATTTATATAGCACTTTAAGGCTTGCTTAAATATGCTGTCTGATTTGATTCTCACAATAGCCCTGTGGACTAGATAGTATTATTACCTCCATTTTGACAGATAAGGAAACTGATGCTGAGAGAGGCTAAATGACTTGCCCAGTCACTGTGCCAATAACTATCTAAGGCAGACTCAAATTCAGGTCCCTCCTGAATCCATGTCCAGCATTCCTATTTTTTATCTCCCTACCATCATATCCTCAAACTCCCCTGAGCTTCAGTGCAGCTCCTATTGTGTCAGGGAAGGCATCATTGCTACCCTACCATCAGTCTGACTTCTCCATCCTCCCTTCTGTATGCCCATTTACAGACATCTCATCATAGACAGTTGTTGGAAAAGACTATATGGTCTCAATCCTCACTCTGGTTCTTTAAGTTCTTTTTGATGTTCTTTTCCCAATAATAATATTCAGCATTTTAAATCAGGGTAAGGAAGAATGCAAATCATAGGAAATCCAGAAATAAATGAGATTGTCTTAGGATGGGTCAAATAGTCCCTGGCAAAAAGAGCTGAGCCTGAATGTGTTGGGTTCAAATGGAGTTGTGCAAATGGAGAAAGCGAGCCCAGAGATAGGGTCATAACCTTCCTTGGCTAGATGGGATCTTGGAAGGCTTCTACATCATCCTGGTTTTCTGCATCTATCTCCACCAGAAGGTCTTAGATCTCTACCAGCTTCCTCCATCCCTGCTCCGGAGGTTATACAACAGCCGGTCTCTCTCTCTGGATGGGTTGCTAAAGCTGCTGAGCAAGACTAGCGTGGGTAAGACCTCAGTCCCCTGGTGCAGCCTTAGACAGATGGCATGAGATGCAAGATCTTGGGTGGGGGAGGATACCATTGGAAAATCACTCCAGGGGATGGGTCCATCTAAGCCATGACCAATGAAGGTGAGCTGCCAAAAGGCAGCTCCAGTGGGGGAACTGGCTGAGGGGATGTTGGTTTGTTCCAGTTGCCAGTATCTCTTAGTATTATTTCCCCAGGATTCCCTCCATGTTTTTCCCTTACATGCATTTTCTCTGTTTCATAGATCCTAAGGAGTCAATGGATTTCCAGAAACGTAAGTAGTCCTTTTCATTGCTCTCTACCCTCCCCTCACTCCCTTCCTGCTGACAACCTGTTCGATGTCCCCTGATAAGTTATTTGGCAAGACCCATCTCAGCTGGAATAAACCAGTTGATCCAGTAGCTCTTCCTCGGTCAGTTGCCTCCTGAATTTGAGGCGTATAGCTGGTCCTATGGAAGATTATTCACCTGCTTTTAAATATTCCTCAGTAGGCAAAGGGCATCTGTAAAAGCTCCTAAGCCAAGTGGGCAAGGAGTGGAAAATTATGAGAATAGTATGAAGGAGGAGATTTCAGAAGGTAATTAAAAGGGGTAAAGGAAGGGAGGTAGATATCTGTAGCACACTAAGACTGGAGCCCATACCATTTTGAAATAATGGAGGAAAAATGAAGATACCAATAGATAAGATGGAAACAATCTCAGCTGACCTCAACTACCAAGAAGAGGTAAGTGCTAGGATTTATGCCTCTTCTTTTTCATTACCACTTGGTGTTTCTATTTTTCTTTCTACAGGTGACATGCATGATTTCTTTGTGGGGCTTATGGGGAAAAGGAATATACAGTCAGGTAAGTGTGAGATGGAATAAGGGCTTATGGACTAAAGTGTCAAATAGGATAGAGCAAAATTCAAGTGCCTTAAATTAAAAACCAGAGGAAAAGACTATCTTCCTAAGTGAGGGATGTTGTGGTCCCTCTTTTACTCTCCATTCCTTCTCTCAATCAACTTTGACCCTGGCCCATATGAAGGTCTGTAGAATAAAGGGAAAAAGCACATGAATCATTGCAGTAGTTACAAAAAGTGCAGATCTAGTCCCATCTCTGCTTTCTTTTCTCTCTAAAAAGAGTCCCTAATTTTTTTTTACATTTTTATTTTCCAATCCTAATCTCTCAATTAGTCCCCAAGGATTGCCCATCCTTCTGATAAGAATGGAGTAATGACATGAGTACGTCATGACCAGACCCCCAGAAGTCCTTTCCTAAGTTCCTTGTTTATTTCTTCCTCAGAACCATCTATGGAGATGAAGCAAGAAAACTTCCCTGGTTTTGGTGACCCCAAGTATTCCACCAATTCAGAATGAGGTAAGACCAGAAGGAGAGGCGGGAAGGCTGGGATGAGTATGACAAATGAATCACAACATAGCCATATGTCAATTGTTCACCTCCTTCCTCTTCCCGATGTTTCTCAAAAGGCCTATTTTGATTAAAAAATATAATTATGTGAGCAATTGATACCTATAAAGATGATGCAAGAAAAGATAATATTCCTAAACACACAATATTCAGAATAGATGAACACATATAAACACCCACAGAGTCTATTCATAGAGCATTGTGAATCTTGGACATACCATTCTGGCTCATTCACTACATCCTGGTTGGTCTGTACCCGGTACAAAAAAAAGGAAATAAGTAGACTTGGACTAAGTGGTTTGTGGCAGAGCTCAGCTTCAATCTGGAATATAAATGAGGGAGCCTAAATGCCTGGGATTGGGTGGTATATAAAGAAATTTCTCTATCATCGAAACTTACTCAGTTTTCCCTCTTTAAAATCAGAATACCTCAGGTGTCAGAGAACAAGGAGCTTATTATCCATGTAAAATAAAATAAAATAAAATAGTTATGTAAATTACAGGCACTGTCTCAAATTTATAGAAAGCATTTGCAATTCATTAGCCCCTGGAACTAAATTTTTCTCTTATATCCTATAAGTATCATAGAAAGCTAGATCTGAAAAGGGGCAATGAGAGGTCAGCTACTTCAGTCCCCACACTGAGGCTCTACAGAGACTACATTTTCATATTCCAAAATTAGGACACGATCTGACAAAAAAAAATTCCTTTTTTTTTCAAAGTCTTGGTAAAAGTAATTTTTGTATCTTAAAATTCAGACAAGGTGATCATATTAACTATTCTATAACAAAGAATAAATTTGTAAGGAACAGAAAGTGCCATTAAATCTAATGGGCCCCAGCTGAAAAGGATATCCTAGTTCCACTGCCTACGAGGCTTGGGGGAGGAGGTGGAAGCACCCATGATGATCCCATGGGCTGACTGTGAGGCTGATGCCAGCCTGACTAAGATGTCCATCCCGGACTCCTTAGATGACAGATTTCTCACTTGGTGAGCTGGGTGTGATAGTCCCTTAGGGGATATGTCTAGTCAAAACAGGGAGCTTCTCACCCCAACACCATCTTTCCCCACACAAGAGTGACTCATCTGGTCCTTTTATTTCATTAGATCTCAGAAAAAGTTAGTGTCATGGTACAAGTTTAGGACTATTCAGAATACCAATAATCCAAGAAAACATGTAGCACACAAGATATTACTTAAAGCAAGGCCATTTTATTCAGGAGACATACTTAGAATAAGTAGTGCAATCTGGGAGAATGGAAACAAGTCAGGTCCGCTAGTCTGAGTGGAGCTGAGCATCCATCTAAGTGGAATGATCCCTCCAACCTGTAAAATTTGGAACTAGACTAAGCTGTAGAGGAGGGGTCTAGGAGCCAGGACCTTTGGACTGGTACTGAGTCACACTAGTTGGGGAGGCTCCTGGAGAGCTGCTCTTCAAACCCCGGCCTTCTGGGAAAGAGGCTTTGGGCAGTTATGGGGCTTCTTTGTTCAGTGAGGTGGGAAGGAATTGTTACAGCTCAGAAAGTGTAGGAGGAGATTGGGAGGAAGAGGAAAATTTGGAACTCTACAAATTACCTCTAAGAGAACCCCAACCCTGGCTTCCTAGCCCTTGTTACCCATGCTTATAGACCTTGGGGTGCCAGCCTAACAAACCCTGGGCTCAGTGCTTCCTAATAGTGAGGGGAGCCTGGGTCTGGGTCCCCCTTGGGTGCTGGGTGAGAGGGCACAAAGAACCTTAATAACCATAACTCGTTGATTACATGGTACTTACCGTATCATTTGGCTCTCATTAGATGGTTATTTCAGTCCTGCCGATGGCTGGGTAATTATACAGGCAGCTATATCAGGATGACATACTTTCCCCCAGTGTAATGCACCAGCCCATAAAGATAATTACAGTGCAATTTTGCCATAGTATTTTATACAAATGGCAGAAATAAGAGCATTGTAGAAGCCTACTTTTAATCGGTGCTGGTGAATCCAGTCTCTTTTCAGAAGATCTAGGAACATAATTATGTCTCCCCTCATCACCGTCATCATGTTATCATTGGGTGAATGGATCCTTCACCACCTGTGAAATGTCATGCAAAATAAGTCAGGAGGTTTGGGGAAGGGGTTCAGGGAGAAGATGAAAGTGCCACTTGAAGGAGATGATTTGAAATGAAGTTTTCTTTTAATGGAGGGGGAGGAGTCGGGGCAGTGGTTCTCAAATTTTTTTATTCTCAAGACCCACTTAATACTTTAAAAATCATTTCATTGGGGGCAACTAAATGGCCCAATGAATAGAGCTCTGTGGCTGGAGTCAGAAGGACCTGACTTCAAATCTGGCCTCAGACACTTAACACTTTCTAGCTGTGTGAACCTAGGCAGATCACTTACCTCCAAATGCCTCTCAAAAACAAAAACAAAAACAACAACAAAAAAAACAAACCCAAATTAAAATAAATTATTGTAAATGAGTAGGAATAGCTTTTGGTTTATTTGGCATATCTATCCACATTTATTTTATTAAAAATTAAAACATATTTATGAAAATAGTTTGGACCTTACAGAACCTGGCCCATACTTTAAAAACAGCTGATCTAAGGGACAGTTGCCCCCTTATTTCCTTTATTTAAGACTGTCATCATTCAAGATTCTTCTTTATTACTAAAGGCTCCCAGGAGGAAACAATCAGAACTGATTGTGTACAAGATCCAGAAACATTTACACAAGTGTGCTAGGTAGAGGAGGTGTGATAGGACCCCATTGGTGTATGGACAACTAGCGGATGGAGAGGCAGCATAGTCCATCTTGGGTACACAAGTGTAACTTTTGTCAGATTGCTTACCATCTCAGAGAGAGATTAGGGGAGGGAGGGAAGGATAAAAATGACAATTCAAAACTTTAAAGAAAAAGAATGTTTAAATTTATTTTTACATGTTATTGGTGGAAATAACATTACTATATATACACACAAATATGGATATGTGTGGCTATAAGGAATAAAATCACCAGTTAAATATGATGGCTGGGAAGGTAAAGGAATTGTGTCGACAGGGAAAATCTAACTTCTTATTAACCCTTTTCTTTACAGCCCACAGAAAAAAAGAAAAGCATTAAGACTTTGGCTTTCTCTCCTTCTTTTCCCAGTAGATTTCTCCAAACTGGCTGTTGAAATGGAAACCAAGAGTTTCGTAACAAAGAAGATGTATTTTTTTTTTTGGTCAGTCTCCCATATTGTCCACCTCTCAATTTTGCTTGCCTCCTCTCAACCCCTAGGAAAAATACCCACAATTCTATTTCCTCACCCATTGCTATATCATTCTCCTCCTTTGATCCACCCCCTACCACCATACAACCACTTAGAGAGTAACATCAATCCCATGGGCACTGATTACAGATACCAAGCAATTTTTTTCAGTGACACATTAAAAATATAATCTCTAAACTCATCATCAATAAAAGGATTTTTACACATGATCTGGAGTGGTGTTGGTTTGGTTTGCTTTTTCATTGACTACTGGTTCAGCTCTGAACATGTAGAGAAAGAATAGGGACCATTTAATTTAATTTATACAACTTTCACCCAAAGATCCCAACTTTTGGGATAAGAATTCATTATTTGACAAAAACTGCTGGGAAAACTGGAAATTAGTATGGCAGAAATTAGGCATGGACCCACACTTAACACCACATACTAAGATAAGATCAAAATGGGTCCAAGATTTAGACATAAAGAACGAAATCATAAATAAATTAGAGGAACATAGGATAGTTTACCTCTCAGACTTGTGGAGGAGGAAGGAATTTGTGACCAAAGAAGAACTAGAGACCATTATTGATCACAAAATAGAACATTTTGATTACACCAAATTAAAAAGGTTTTGCACAAACAAAACTAAGGCAAACAAGATTAGAAGGGAAGTAACAAATTGGGAAAACATTTTTACAGTTAAAGGTTCTGATAAAGGCCTCATCTCCAAAATATACAGGGAATTGACTTTGATTTATAAGAAATCAAGCCATTCTCCAATTGATAAATGGTCAAAGGATATGAACAGACAATTTTCAGATGATGAAATTAAAACTATTTCCACTCATATGAAAGAGTGTTCCAAATCACTATTGATCAGAGAAATGCAAATTAAGACAACTCAGAGATACCACTACACACCTGTCAGATTGGCTAAGATGACAGGAACAAATAATGATGAATGTTGGAGGGGCTGTGGGAAAACTGGGACACTGATGCATTGTTGGTGGAGTTGTGAAAGAATCCAACCATTCTGGAGAGCAATCTGGAATTATGTCCAAAAAGTTATCAAAATGTGCATACCCTTTGACCCAACAGTGCTACTACTGGGCTTACATCCCAAGGAAATACTAAAGAAGGGAAAGGGACCTGTATGTGCCAAAATGTTTGTGGCAGCCCTTTTTGTAGTGGCTAGAAATTGGAAGATGAATGGATGTCCATCAATTGGAGAATGGTTGGGTAAATTGTGGTTTATAAAGCCTATGGAATATTATTGTTCTGTAAGAAATGACCAACAGGAGGAATACAGAGAGGCTTGGAGAGACTTACATCAACTGATGCTGAGTGAAACGAGCAGAACTAGGAGATCATTATACACTTCAACAACAATACTATATGAGGATGTATTCTGATGGAAGTGGATATCTTCAACATAGAGAAGAGCTAATCCAATTCCAATTGATCAATGATGGACAGAATCAGCTACACCCAAAAAAGGAACACTGGGAAATGAGTGTAAACTGTGAGCATTTTTTGTTTTGTTTTGTTTTGTTTTTTTGTTTTTCATCCCAGATTATTTTTACCTTCCGAATATAATTCTTCCTTTGCAACAACAACAACAACAAAATAATAATAATTTATACAACTTTCTATTCCCTGCCCACCACCATGGCAACTCACAAAGAGCTCTCCTCAGTACTCACTAAAGTATGAGTTTGGAGTAAAGTACCTGAAGCTCAAAGACTTTGAGAGGCCTACATCAGACAAAGACGTGGAAATTGTGAATACCTTATCTGAGCTTCTAGGAGGGAGTGAACATAGATATGGAGGGGTTAAAACAGCTTTGAAACTCTGATTCCCTTTCTCTAACTCTTATTTTAAGGAGGCACATGTTAAGACCAAGAAAAGAAATATCTATGCAGTGAGGCTCATTTTTTGGTGCTGCTGAATCAAGTACTCTAATATCACAGTGATGTTGGAAAAGGGGAAAGTAGATTGACCCTACCTCAGAATCCCCTTCTCTATCTTAATCTAAAAACCTGGGTGAAGTAGGGGTTAACTCAGCAGTTTAAAAAAAATGTTAGAATTCCAATATTCTCTAAGAATTCAGAGAGAAAACTATGGAAATTGAATGCATAATGAAGACCTTTTTGTTTGATTTGCTTTTTATTTTCTCATGGTTTTTCCCTTTTGTTCTAATTTTTCTTTCACAACATGACTAATGTGGAAATATGTTTAAAATGATTGTATATGTATAACTTTATCAGAATGTTTGCTGTCTTGGGAGGTAAGGGAGGAAGAGTGAAAAAAACTATAACTGAAAATCTTATAAAATAAATGTTGAAAACTATTTTTACACATGATTGGAAAAATAAAATACTATTGAAATAAAAAGAAATAAAAACATGTTAGAATTCTAAAGGATGTACTCTGTTACTATTCCCTACAGCTCTAGTCTAACAGTTTCCATTATGTGAACTGAGCTTTCATTTAGGGGCAGGGGACTGAGGCAGAAAAAACGGTGTATGTTATTAATTCAATGTGTCATAAATCACAGTCCAATAATCCTGAGGGGAATTTCCTACCTAAATAACAAACTGCAGTATTTTTAGTGCTATCTACTAAACCTAAGGCCTGCTACTTGGGGTGGAAGCTTCTCTTAAACCAAGTGCCCAATACCGTCCTCAATAAGGTGAGGCAAAAGCAGTAGCCACAAATGGAAGAGAAACATTTTTTAAGTGAGAAAATGGCTTTCTCTTATGGATTTTTGGCTGTTGGACCAAAGTCTTAGATCCATAATGCAGGGCTAGTTTTTCTGATCTATGTCTTGCCACTGGATTCTGATGATTCTGAAGGAGAGAGTGGGGTTGATGACTTTGCACACTTCTGCCTCACTTAAATGCAATCCATGTTCAAATTAAGAAGATGTCATAGGTCAAGAATGGAGGGTGATCAATAACAACAAGAAGAATCATAAAGCACTTTTTTAAAAAGTGTGCTTGGAGCTCGATGAGCCTTAAACTCCCTGTCACCCACAGGGGCAGACTGGGAGGGACTTAGTTTGTTCTAGTCCTCTCTACTTTACTTCTTATCTGAATAGTGAAACTATCCCCTCTATGAATCTCCTTGATTCCCCCCCCCCAAAAGTATATGTTCTCTTTAATTGAAAAGCAATAATAAAGTTCTGTTTTAAAAAAAAAGAAGGAAAAAAGAAAGATTCTAAATAGGGGTTAAATGAACCAATAAGTCTATACCTTTATAAAACTTGACCGTCTAAGTTTTACGTCTTCTTTGCTGTCTAGTTATCTTTGCCCTTGATTGTCTTTTTTGAACCCTATCCCAATTCAGTCAATTTAAGGAAAAATATAATTGTTTTATTCTTCAGTTAAATCAGGAAAGTTCTAGAAAAAGAAGGATTCATGGTAACTTTGACTGAGAGATCAATATTCAATTCAGTTAAGTATGTATTTGTTAGGTCTATGGTGGACTATGCATACAAGACCAAAAAAAAAAAAAAAAAAAAAAGAAACTATCTCACTGACATTCTACTAGAGCAGAGTATAATAATATGCACAAAATTTCATTGGATCTTACATTAGGGCACCAACTGGATCCTACTAGATGTGGTTTAGAACCTATCTAAGGTAAGAAAATTCACAGTCATCTGGGGTTCATCTGTAAATATGTCCTTCTTGCCTTCTTTGAGGGAGTTGTTTTTAAATTAATTTTTTCTGTTATTAAGCATTTAGTTTCTCTCCTGCCAGCTTTCTCAACACATCAAAGAAGACCCCAAAAAGCTTTTGTAATAAATATGAAGAGTAAAGCAAAATAAATTCTCATTTAAACTGTTTCCAAAAATGTGTCATTCTTCAGACTTCAGGCTGTTATTTTTCTCTCAGGGCCCAAATAGATCTGAGTTCAAATCTAACCTCATACTAGCTGTATGACATTACATGCTTAGCCTCTGTGTCCTCCCCTGTAAAATGGGATAATAGCATCTACCTTCCAGGGTTGTGAGAATCATCTGAAACTTAAAAAAAAGTGCCTGGTACAAAGAATTAACTATGATTATTGTATTGGATCTAGACTGGTAGCCCTAGTAAGTGTTCTTTCTGCCTCAGTCTTCTAAAAGTCATATATGTCTTACCCCTAAACAGTCATGTAATAAAATTATCGAGCCAGAAGGAGTGTTAGAGGTCACCTGATCCAGGTAAACTCTCTTTAGATGTTGGCAAGTGGTCATCCAACTCTGAATAGTTGTTGTTTGTTCTTCACTCTAATGAGTCCCAATGAAAAAAAGGATCCCCTTAAACTCACTGTGGGCTTGAGGCCCATCGGATACCCTCATTCAGGTTCAACCCATCTGCCAAGATGGTTTTGTGATGATGTGGCAGCTGCCTGTGCTACAGCTTCTTGGTACCACAGGTTAGAGTTGAGTGACAGGTAGATAGATCCTAATGGTGGATGAATAAACCTGAAAAGGGCTCAACAAAATCTCACGCAAGAAATGCTAATCTTCCCTGAACATGTACTTCTTTTAAGCATCTATCAGGGATCTTATTATTCCTGAGGTAGTCTATTCTGTTTGCAGACAGTTCTCATTGTCAAGAAGTTCTTCCTTCCAAAATCTCACTCCCTATAATTTCATTTTAAATCAGTAAGCATTTATTAACCATTTATTACACGTAGAACATTGTGTTTAGTGACATGGTTCCCACACACATAGAATGTGGCAATCTAATTCCATCTTTGGATCAATTTTATCCTTGAAATAGGATAAATAATCTCCACTGATGGTACCTCAATAGCTTAGCAATGACTCAGTGAAATTAGTAAAAACAGCTCTCCTCAAAATCACTGGTTTTGGTTATTTTTCTGTCAGGTAATATCCTTTACCTGATGCTTTCTTTAGCACTAATCACCTCTTTAAACTTTTCTTCATGAGATGGGAAAATGAGGGAGCTGTGTTGTTTTTGTTCAGTTAAGAGAACATTTCTTGGGCCATAAAATTTCCAAGAAAAATAGACCTTTGGGCATTAGGGGAATGACATAAATGCTGAAAGATTGCTCTCTGGTGGGCCTAATAAAAATTGCAATGCTGGGAATTCCAGAACCAATGAAGGCAATCCAATTCAATATTCATTCAGTTGTTTGTTTGTTTTTTAATCTGAGAAATAGGATCAGATTTGCAGTCCAAGCCATAACTAGGATTTTTTTTCCCCAGTTAGGGTAACCACTATAAAGTAAACCTAATGTTTGAATGTAAAGTGGCTATCAGTAAGGGTAGAAGAGATGGGGGAGGAGACAGAATACAACTATCCTGTTAGGGACTGGTGCCAGAATTTAGATTTAAACAACTTCAGAGTTAGGGTAGGAGATGAGGATAAGGGAAGAAGAACCTTATTCTACAACCCATTGAATAGTTTCTTATTTTAACCAATACTTATTAGATGCTCTTTCTATTCTGCTGAAGTACTATAGATATTGTCATTTCCTGCCTCTAAATTTGGGCCTTGGGCAAGATAGTGAATAAAAATAGCAATCTAGTGTTTGACAAACCCAAACATCCCAACTTTTGGGATAAGAATTCATTATTTGACAAAAACTTCTGGGAAAACTGGAAATTAGTATGGCAGAAATTAGGCATGGACCCACATTTAACACCACATACTAAGATAAGATCAAAATGGGTCCAAGATTTAGGCATAAAGAACAAAATCATAAATAAATTGGAGGAACATAGGATAGTTTACCTCTCAGATTGTGGAGGAGGAAGGAGTTTGTGTCCAAGGGAGAACTAGAGATCATTATTGATCATAAAATAGAACATTTTGATTACACCAAATTAAAAAGGTTTTGCACAAACAAAACTAATGCAAACAAGATTAGAAGGGAAGTAACAAAGTGGGAAAACATTTTTACAGTTAAAGGTTTTGATAAAGGCCTCATCTCCAAAATATACAGAGAATTGACTTTAATTTATAAGAAATCAAGCCATTCTCCAATTGATAAATGGTCAAAGGATATGAACAGACAATTTTCAGATGATGAAATTAAAACTCTTTCCACTCATATGAAAGAGTGTTCCAAATCACTATTGATCAGAGAAATGCAAATTAAGACAACTCTGAGATACCACTACACACCTGTCAGATTGGCTAAGATGACAGGAACAAATAATGATGATGAATGTTGGAGGGGATGTGGGAAAACTGGGACACTAATACATTGTTGGTGGGGTTGTGAAAGAATCCAACCATTCTGGAGAGCAATCTGGAATTCTGCCCAATCAAAATGTGCATACCCTTTGATCCAGCAGTGCTACTCCTGGGCTTATATCCCAAGGAAATACTAAAGAAGGGAAAGGGACCTGTATGTGCCAAAATGTTTGTGGCAGCCCTTTTTGTAGTGGCTAGAAACTGGAAGATGAATGGATGTCCATCAATTGGAGAATGGTTGGGTAAATTATGGTATATAAATGTTATGGAATATTATTGTTTTGTAAGAAATGACCAACAGGAGGAATACAGAGAGTCTTGGAGAGACTTACATCAACTGATGCTGAGTGAAACGAGCAGAACTAGGAGATCATTATACACTTCAACAACAATACTATATGAGGATGTATTCTGATGGAAGTGGATATCTTCAACATAGAGAAGAGCTAATCCAATTCCAATTGATCATTATGGACAGAATCAACTACATCCAGAAAAGGAACACTGGGAAATGAGTATAAACTGTGAGCACTGTTTTGTTTTGTTTTGCTTTTCTTCCCAGATTATTTTTAGCTTCCGAATACAATTCTTCCTTTGCAACAACAACAACAACAAAATTCGGTTCTGAACATATATATTGTACCTAGGATCTACTATAAAATATTTAATATGTATGGGAATGCCTGCCATCTGGGGGGGGGGGTGGAGGGAAGGAGGGGAAAAATTTGGAACAGAAGGGAGTACATCAGATAATGTTGTAAAAAAAATTACCTATGAATATGTACTGTCAAAGAAAATGTTATAATTATAAAAATTAATAAAAAAATAAAATAAAATAAAAATTTGGGCCCTGGGACAAAGTTCCCATCATCTCCTCTAATATTGCTATATTCTCAGTCACCCTCTTCCTTTCTAAAACGTTTAATAGTTGAGGAAACCAAGTCAGATGTGATCTCAGAAATTAGTAGCTTCTGGGCTTAATTCTCAATGTTTTCCCTCCTTGGAGAAACAAATTGGAATTTATTTCTTCATTTTAAAAGTATTTTTAAAAAATATCCTATGTGCATTGAATTGTGCCAGGTATTGTTCCAGGCACAATAACTCTGCAGTTAGCTGTGGACTTCAAATTGAACAATAAAAAAAATGTTTGCAGGTTTTTTAGCCTTCTTGGCACTGGGGGAGATACAAGATTTAGCTAAGATATGGTCCTTCGGTGGGCACATGGGGCAGAGAATGAAGTAGGAGACAGAAAAGTCTCAGGACTTCTCTTGTAAGAGGACATTAGGAGAGCACATCCACAGCAAGCAGCAAGGTCAGAGACAGAATTATTTTATATCTTCTCCATTTCCTCCTTCTTTCCCAGGTGTGTGTGTGTGGACATACAGATGGGGCAGGACAGGGAAAAATAACTGAAAAGTAGAATTTGGGGAGGAGGAGATAAGGAAAGAAGGGAAAGGTATAAGGGGTAGGAGAAGAGTATCTAAAAGATTCCTTATTTTGTGTAAAATATTGTGGGGTTTTTGTATATGGAAATGCTTGCCATTTGAGAGGGATTTATTTGTTTATTAAATTCAGAATTAATGGAATGAATGAATAAAAGTGGGAGAAAAGAAGCAAAAAAAAAAAAATAATGAAGAAGGGATAATATGAAAAGTTGGGAGGGGCATAAATGAAGTTCATGTTTGTCCTTCCTTTTTCCTAAGAGGACCAATGATTTCATGAGGTGATATCTTGACTTGCTTGTAAATTAAATTTAAGTGAGGCAGAATTGCATAAAATTGTCTCTTATCCTACGTCATTGAAGTCCAGTGGCAGATACAGTGGATGACCTTGGCATTTTAAAGTCCTGATCAAATGTTAAGTGCCCCACAGAATCTGCTTCAGCCAGCTTCATGGACCTTGGAACAAATTGTTCTCTTTCTCCCATTCTGCCGGGGGGAAGCATTCACATGTTTGGGGAAAATGTTTTCCTAACTCACCAATGGATCTGAGACCTGTATATATATATGGGCTTGGCAAATCCTTATAACAAAGGTTAATCTTCCTTGAACACCCCATATATCCCACAAATGACTCAGACCTCAGACATTAATGGTGGGGAGGAATGGACTTGAGGAATAACTGATTTCATCAGGATAGGCACTCCTGTAGTGGATGCCAGTTCAATGCTTTCAAGTCTTTTCTTAGAGAGCTCATTGATAACTTGTTCAATTTTTTTCCCTAAAATGTGGTTATTTAAGTAATTTATTTCCTTTTCTGTTAATCTGAGCAATTTATATAGCTTTAAATATTCATTCATTTCAATTAGATTGTCAGATTTCTTGGCATACAGTTAGGCAAAATAGCTCCTAATTATTACTTTAATTTCTTTTTTGTTACTGGTAAATTCACTCTTTTCATTTTTGATGCTGGTAATTTGTTGGTTTTTTTTTTTCCTTTTTCTAATCAAATTAACCAAAGACTTATCTATTTTGTTGGAGTTCCGTCCCCATAAAACCAACTCAGCTTTATTAATTAGTTCAATAATTTTCTTACTTTCAATTTTATTAATTTCTCCTTTGATTTTCAGAATTTCTAATTTGATATTTAATTGGGGGGTTTAAATTTGTTAAAATTGCATGCCCAATTCATTGATCTCCCCTTCATTTTATTCAGAGATATAAAAATTCCCCTAAGAACTGCTTTGGCTGCATCCCATAAGTTTTGGTGTGTTCTCTCATTATTGTCATTCTCTTGGATGATATTGATTGTTTCTGTAATTTGTTGTTTGACCCACTCATTCTTTAGAATTAAATTATTTAATTTTTGATTGCTTTTTAATCTCTTTTCCTAGTTTTTTATTGAATGTAATTTTTATTGCATTGTGATCTGAAAAGAATTTATTTACTATTTCTGCCTTTCTGCATTTTATTGTGAGGTTTTTATGCCCTAATACATGGTCAATTTTTAGGTAGATGCCATGTACTGTTGAGAAAAAGGTATATTCCTTTCTAATCCTATTCATTTTTCTCCAAATGTCTGTAACTTTTAAGTTTTCTAAGGTATATTCCTTTCTGATCCTATTCAGTTTTCTCCAAAGGTCTGTAACTTTTAAGTTTTTTAAGATTCTACTAACCTCTCTAATTTTTTTTCTTATTTATTTTGTGGTTAGATTTATCTAATTCTGAGAGGTAGAAGTTGAGATCCTCCACTAGTATAGTTTTGTTGTCCATTTCTTCCTGTAACTGGTTTAATTTCTCTAAGAATCTGGATGTTGTATCAGTTAATATTGATACTACTTCAGTGTCTATGGTACACTTTAACAAGATTTTTTATAACTCACTGGAAGGTCAGTGCCCAGTGCGAGCAGCTCCACTATCTTTAGATAATTGCCAGGTGATGTGGAGAGACCCAGAAAGTGGTGAATGGAAGGGACCAGATAGATTAACTTCTTGGGGGAGAGGGTTTGTTTGTATCTCTTCAGATGGAGAAGGAATCAGATGGGTGCCAACAAGCCATATTTGCCTTGTCCATTGGAGAGAGATGGAGCAGACCTTTGAAACGAAGGAGAAGACCCAAGAAACATCCGTCACTGACTGTGCCCACCACTGAAAGAGCCTGGCAGTTATGGCGTTGGACTCATGGACGTTGTTGGACTTTAAAATCCTCAGAAATCATTGGAATCCCTGAGACATGAAAAGATTGTTGTTGGACTTGAAAACCTTCAGGAATCATTGGATTCTCTGAGACATGAAAAGATTGTTGTAGGACTTGAAAACCCTCAGGAATTATTGGATTTTCTGAGAAATGATAAGACTGTTGCAGGATTTCAAAATCTGCAGGAATCACTGGATTCCCTAACACATAAAAAGACTGTTGCAGGACTTCACAAACTTCCAGGGATCATTGGATTCCCTGATATGTGAAGCAACGGGCAATAGATTGGTTTTGGACTATCTCTTGGCTGCTGAAGAAGGCATATATATGACTGTTGTTTACATATCCTCCTTCTAGGACTTCTGGAAATCTTTTACAAGTCCATGTTCATTTATATTGTTTGTTATATCACTACTTGCATGTATAATTCATGTTTGTTACACCACATTGAGCCTGCACTGGCTGTGGGGAAAGTCACCACTAATAACCTATGAGTTATTGCTATGTGCTTGTGTAATACCTCCCATGCTGATGGGTTTGTGTATACCTGTTTCTAATAAGACCCTTCAGCCCAGAAACCCGCTAGCATTCCCTACTTCCCTTTGGTGCTTTTCATCTCCCTTCTTGAGATGTCAGGGAGGGCATGATCATCTCCTTTTTAGTGCTTTCACTTCCCTTCCTGAGAAGTCAGGAGGGGGCGTGATCACTTCCTTTTCAGTGTTTTTATCTCCTTTCCTGAGAAATCAGGAGGGCATGATCACCTCTTTTTTGGGCTTCTCACCTCCCTGAGAAGTCAGGGAAGGCATGACCACCTGTGTCTAAAACAAAAGAAAGCGGGAGATGCAAAAGGCTCTTGAGTTAATGCTCTGAAGTTGAACAACCAAGCACTTAAGGCTAATTTAACCCATTGGACTATACTGTATTAGAATATGATTGGAAAATGGCCCTTCCCACTATCCTGTGCTGGCCCAATCGTTTGGTGTATACAGAGAATTGTAGGAAGGATTAGGTGGTGGAATAAGATGAGCCAGAGTCACTTCTGGGTAGGAGATGAAGAGGTGAGGTCGAGGAGATCCTGCTTGTCCATTCCCTTCACTTCTACTGCTAAAGATCAAGAATAAAGACCAAGGACTTTTGCTTATCCTGACTCTGGCTGATTCTAAGGTATCCAGGGTGCTAATGCAGTCATCACACTCCTCTCTTCCACTCTTGTACTCTTAACTAACAACCACTTTACCTTCTTCTTACAGTAGGTTTACTTTATAGTGGTTATCCTAATTGGAAAAAAAATTCTAGTTATGGCTTGGATTGCAAATCTGATCCTTATTCCTCAGATTAAAAAAACAACAACAAATAAACAAACAATTGAATGAATATTGAATTGGATTGCCTTCATTGCTTCTGGAATTCCCAGAACTGCAATTTTTTTTTATTAGGTGCACCAGAGAACAATCTTTCAGCATTTATGTCATTCTCCCTAATGTCCAAAGGTCTATTTTTCTTGGAAATTTTATGGCCCAAGAAAAGTTCTCTTAGCTGAACAAAAACAATGCAGCTCCCTCATTTTCCCATCCATGAAGAAACTCTTGATTTATGAAATGGTATGAAAAGTTTAATGAGGTGATTAGTGCTAAAGAAAGCATCTGAGATAAAAAGGTATTATCTGACAATGTTTCTTTTGGTTTTCCTTGTGGGATTGCTTTCCACAAGTGATCAACGGATTCTTTCAATGAATTTCAATTATTTCCCCCTCTGTTCCTAGAATATTGGGGCAGTTTTCCTTGATGATCTCTTTAAAAATGCTATCTAGGCTTTTTTGGGAGATTTTGGTTGTTTTTTTACTTTTAGGATTGAGCCTTTCTTCTGGGGTAAACAGGGCACTGTTCCAAGCTTCTTGTGTAGTTTTGAGCAGAGAGGTCCCTTGTGTTTGGTGTCTTGCTCACAGTAGAGATAGGCCAACTTAGTTCTGCCTCTAGTTGCCTGGTTTCCCAGGCTATGGGATTTACCTTCTATGCTGGGGCTGGAGACTGTCTCTCTGGTCTGCACTGCTAATGAGCCAGGATGGATCGCTCTGATTAAGATCCTCTCACTGGCTTTCCAGAATACCTTCTGAGCTAGGCTGAGCACTCCTTTTACCTCAGTGAGCCTGACATTTCTTGAAGTCCTTCCAATTTGTTTTGATTATAAATAGTTTCATTCTGTCTCTCCATAGGCTCTGTTGTTCCAGACTCTGTTCAGAGGGCTTAGTTTCATGTGGTTTTCTTCCTTCCTTCTTCCTTCCTTCCTTCCTTCCTTCCTTCCTTCCTTCCTTCCTTCCTTCCTTCCTTCCTTCCTTCCTTCCTTCCTTCCTTCCTTCCTTCCTTCCTTCCTTCCTTCCTTTCTTTCTTTCTTTCTTTCTTTCTTTCTTTCTTTCTTTCTTTCTTTCTTTCTTTCTTTCTTTCTTTCTTTCTTTCTTTCTTTCTTTCTTTCTTTCTTTCTTTCTTTCTTTCTATATTTGGTTATAGCTTTTTATTTACAAGACCTATGCATGGGTAATTTTTCAACACTGACCCTAACAAAACCTTCTGTTCTAACTTTTCCCCTCCTTCTCCCCACCCCCTCCCCTAGGTGGCAGGTAGATCAATACATGTAAAATATGTTAAAGTATATGTTAAATACAATATATGTATACATATTTATATAGTTACCTATAGCACAAGAAAAATCAGATTTAGAAATAAGGTAAAAATAACCTGAGAAGGGAAACAAAAATGCAAGCAGACAATAACAGAAAGAGTGGAAATGCTATGTTGTGGTTCACACTCATTTCCCATAGTTCTTTTGCTGGATGTAGCTGGTTCTCTTCATTACTGAACAATTGGAACTGAGTTGGTTCATCTCATTGTTGGAGAGGGCCACATCCATCAGAATTATTCATCATATAATATTGTTGTTGAAGTATATAATGATCTCCTGGTTCTGCTCATTTCACTCAGCATCAGTTGATGTAAGTCTCCCCAGGCCTTTCTGAAATCATCCTATTGGTCATTTCTTACAGAACAATAATATTCCATAACATTCATATACCACAATTTATTCAGCCATTCTCCAATTGATGGGCATGCATTCAATTTCTAGTTCCTAGCCACTACAAAAAAGGCTGCTGTTAGGTTCTTACTAAGTGCTAATGAGATAATGAGATATTAGGTTCTTACTAAGTGCTAAGTCAATTCTCTAGTTCTGGTCTTTACTAGGAGTTTAACCCCTTTGAACCTAACAGGCTGCCACAAACATTTTTGCATATATGGGTCCTTTCCCTTCTTTACTATTTCTTTGGGAGATAAGCCCAGTAGTAGTACGGCTGGGTCAAAGGGTATGCACAGTTTGATAACTTTTTGGGCATAGTTCCAAATTGCTCTCCAGAATGATTGGATCCATTCACAACTCCACCAATAATGTATCAGTGTCCCAGCTTTCCCACATCCCCTCCAACATTCATCCTTATTTGTTCCTGTCATCTTAGCCAATCTGATAGGTGTGTAATGATATCTCAGAGTTGTCTTAATTTTCATTTCTCTGATCAATAATGATTTCATATGGCTAGAAAGTTTCAATTTCTTCATCTGAAAATTGTCTGTTCATATCCTTTGACCATTTATCAATTGGAGAATGGCTTGCTTTCTTATAAATTAGAGTCAATTCTCTATATATTTTGGAAGCGAGAGCATTATCAGAACCTTTGACTGTAAAAATGTTTCCCCAGTTTATTAGGTTCCATGTGGTTTTCAAGGAGAAATGGGAAAACTTGAGCAACTTCCTTGTTTCATTCCACCATCTTGGCTTCCACTTCCATGCCTTTTCCCTTAGAGCTTCCAAAGAGCATTGGAATTGTTTTACTTGATCTTCACAGTCTAACCATTTCTCTGGCACTTCTGCACTCCTTTATATTGTCTGCAATGCACAGGTGGCAACTTACTTCCCTGTCACAAGATTCTTCAGGATGGTTCACGGCTATACTAGTCATTTTTCTGTCATGTGCCCTAGAATATCACATTATCTCATTGGAGAGTGGCTCTTTTACTATCTAAAGAAATCTCAAAAAGAATTTCATCTGTTATCTCTCTTGACCAATCAAGTCATTCACTTGATCAATAAAAATTTATTGGGGTCCTACTTCAGGTGTTGGAGTTCAGCTCCAGTGAACATGAGAGTGTGAATCTGAAATGAATATCCAAGGCCGGGCAGAAGATAGGCTTTGCAGTCTCGCTTTATTAATCTGAGGGCCAGGGTTTATATACCTTTTGAGTTAGTGTTTCATTATTAGTAGCTACCTTTAGGTGACATTGTAACGTGCTCTCCTGGCAGTTACAATTACTAGTCTGTCTTAGACCCACCAGAGCACCTTTGACCACTGTCCTTTGCAGTGTGAGCTCTACCCGGCTCGCCTCCTCTGAGGCCTTCTAAGGTCTCTGGCCACAATCTCTTGAATCTATAGCTTAGTAACCGGTAGCGCACTCAAGAACAACCACATGTAATCTTAAAAGCCTTTATTATACCTACTCACATAATGCCCTAACTGATGCCCTGACTTGTTGGTTCCCTGGTGAACACCTGGTCAGAAGACCCATGTGTTCACTACCAAAATCCTTACCTCTTTCGGCTACCCATCTTGGCTTGGCCACCCAGGCTAGGAGCCAGGGTGAACAGCAGGAGGTTAAAGAGGGCGGTTGCTGCCTGCAGTGGGCTTACATAGGGCCTGTGAGGTCACACACACAGCCAATCAGCGAGAGAGTCACCCATTACGAAACTATCTCAATATGGCCAGGATCCCGCCCAAGGGCAGTCCTAATATCCACAGAAATTACTTCCGGGCCTCAATCTCCCGATGCACTGTGTCCGCCCATTTAAAGGGCCCCTTACAATTCCCTTTCTCTTGTTTTGCGGGAACCGCACATCTCACCAAGCTAAACTTTTAGCACCAGCTATAGTTCACTTGATCCATGAGATGACAGAGTGTTATGCCCAAGGAGGAACAAAGCAGCAGATCAGTAAACAGAAGTATGACAATGAGAATCAGGCTCAACAGTGGCCCAAGTGTTCAACCCATTCATCAAAGTCATACTCGAGATAATATGCCAAAGAGGTTGGATGCCAATGAGGTAGGATGTCAACACTGAGGTGGGAAGTCAACAAGGTAAAACATCACAATTCTAGTTAACAAATATCAGTAGGTAGGTTGTCACAATTCTAGTTACATTTATCACAGTTCTAGACCAATTCTAGTTTCTTACAATTTTCTGTTGCACTTTTCACACTCCTAGAACAATTCTAGCTTATCACAATTCTCAATTGCACTTGTCACAATTCTAGAACAATTCTAGCTTATCACAATTCTCAATTGCACTTGTCACAATCCTAGAACAATTCTAGTTTATCACAATTCTCAATTGCACTTTTTCACAATTCTAGAACAATTCTAGCTTTATCACAATTCTCTATTGCACTTTTCACAATCCTAGAACAATTCTAGCTTATCACAATTCTCAATTGCACTTGTCACAATCCTAGAACAATTCTAGTTTATCACAATTCTCAATTGCACTTTTTCACAATTCTAGAACAATTCTAGCTTTATCACAATTCTCTATTGCACTTTTCACAATCCTAGAACAATTCTAGCTTAATGATTTGCTGCTTTGTACCTCCTTGGGCATAACACTCGGTCATCTCATGGATCAAGTGAACTATAGCTGGTGCTAAAAGTTTAGCTTGATGAGATGTGCGGTTCCCGCAAAACAAGAGAAAGGGAATTGTAAGGGCCCTTTAAATGGGCGGACACAGTGCATCGGGAGATTGAGGCCCAGAAGTATTAGGACTGCCCTTGGGCGGGATCCTGGCCATATTGAGATAGCTTCGTAATGGGTGACTCTCTCGCTGATTGGCTGTGTGTGTGACCTCACAGGCCCTATGTAAGCCCACTGCAGGCAGCAACCGCCCTCTTTAACCTCCTGCTGTTCACCCTGGCTCCTAGCCTGGGTGGCCAAGCCAAGATGGGTAGCCGAAAGAGGTAAGGGTTTTGGTAGTGAACACGTGGGTCTTCTGACCAGGTGTTCACTCGGGAACCAACAAGTCAGGGCATCAGTTAGGGCATTATGTGAGTAGGTATAATAAAGGCTTTTAAGATTACATGTGGTTGTTCTTGAGTGCGCTACCGGTTACTAAGCTATAGATTCAAGAGATTGTGGCCAGAGACCTTAGAAGGCCTCAGAGGAGGCGAGCCGGGTAGAGTTCACACTGCAAAGGACAGTGGTCAAAGGTACTTTGGTGGGTCTAGGACAGACTAGTAATTGTAACTGCCAGGAGAGCACGTTACATGACATCATATACCTTCCAGGGTTAATGCACAGACCATACTTTGACGTTTCAGTATCCACTTTAACTATTGATACCCATGTAGTTATCAACACAGTATTGTAAATTGTATAGTTGTGACCATCATATCAGCAGAGTAAATAGTTAGGATGTTTATTATTAACAAAGTACTTGTCAAAACAAAGTAGTAAATAGCGGAAATTATCAAACTAATACATTTACCTCAAATATGTCTCTAGTTCATTGTTAAGGGTAAACAGAATAGTTGAAGTGCCTTGTTCCTCCATCAAAATTATCCTAAATTTATCTCAAGTGTGTCTTTATAATTGTTAGAGAGATGGTAAGGCAGTGGTGTGAATAGCTGGACCTAACCTGCTCTCTAGCAGAATCTTGCTGTTCATGGACTTATTCAGTACTGGCTCTCTACAGTCAGGTACTGCAATGTTAAAGTGTTAAAGATACATAGGTATTCTTGAGGATTTAGAAAAATGATTCCTAAGGATGATTTGTAAAGCTTCTCATTTCTCTAATATTTCACAAGGTATACCCACCACAAACCTTTCTGGTGTCCTTTGGATTACTTGGGCAAATTATTTAACTTTCTGGTTTCCTCAATAAAAATTAGAAGATGGCTTCTAAGGTCCCTCAACTCTGTGATTCTTTGTGGCAGTGGGCAATTTGGTACCACTGGAATCACGGAACCATTTTCCCAGTGCAATCCAGCTTGATCTCCTCGCTTCTGGGTCTAACGAATCATGCAAAGGTCAGGTAAAGAGACATGGACGGCTTGTCTAGCTGTGCTCCATAACCTCAGCACTGGGTGTTTTTTCATAGATTTAAATTTTTCAGTATGGATGTTTGTGAAGTCAATCTCTTTCACTTTCGTTTGTGAAACCTAATTAATGCAGCTGGTAAAATGGCCTCTCCCTGTGGGAACATTTAAGAAACCTTGCTATCAATAAGGAATCTTTTTTTTTTTTTTTTTTAATCTGAATAAGGAGCTTCCATATCACAGACAGAAACTCTAGAAACATCTAGAAGAGCACTTTCCTCAGTTTTAAACACGAGTCAATGCCAATGTGTTGGTTCCTAGACATGGGTTATTTCTATAATTGTAGCATAGGATCACAGATATAGGGCTTCAGAGACCATTTAATCCAACCCTTTGATTTTAATTAAGTTTATTGGCACTGAGAAGAGTCTCTTCACAGCGGGCAGGAGTCCTGGCAGACAGATATGCCAAGGAGGGAGGTTCCTTGAGAAGGCCTAAGCCTGCTTGGGACACTCTGCAAAAATGTAGCTTAGAAGCCTTCTTTACCGAAGCCAGCCAGTGCCCTCGGGCTTAGACACTTATCAATATCAGGTCCAGATCGCCCATTGAATGAAAATCACTTTGCAGGCTTGGAAGAATTTGGAATTTCCTAAGAAGGGGGGGGGCCCCAAAAGACCAGTGGGGGGTGACTTGCCGGAGATCTCCAGATGAATCTCTGGGGAGATCGCTTCCCAGGGGCCCGGGGCCGCAGCTCCCAGTGATTATTTTGCAGATGAAAGGGGACACAGTTGCGTACACGTACCCCACCCCCCATCATGAAAGGGGAAGCAGTTGGGAGGAAGAGAAGGCGGGCCATAAAGTAAATCAAAATTGAATTAAATAAAAACAAAAATAAATGTTTCCTCCTCTCAATTAAACTTTAAAGATGTGGATTGCTGTGGAAAATGCTGTTTGATCCCTCATATCTTCATCAAGGATGCCATCAGTGCACACATAGACCATTCTCATAATGATTTTGTTGCGGCTGGAACGCACGCACACACAAAGGTAAAGCTTTTTAAGAGAGCGGGTTAACACCACGCAGAGCCCGGGGGTGATTCATTCCGCGCATGCGCGAGGGGAGAGGACGCGAGATGTAGCGAAGGCCTTCGCCTCGGGCCGGGCCTGGAGGGCGGGAGTAGCGGAGGCGTTCTGTCTCTGGGCTTCCGGGGAGGGGCGCGGTGGAGGCGGTAGGTGGGGCTGGAGCGTCTCTCTCTCTCCCCCCTCCCCCTCCGCCTCAGGCCAGGCCATTGGTGTGGAGGGGGGGCGCTCGCTCCTCCGGTACTGCTGGGGGCGCTGCGGGCCTGGCGGCGGGCGCCTGCTGCTGCTGTGGTCGCCGCGGCCGCGGGGGCTGTGCAGGGGGGAGGGGGCGCTGCCTCCTCCGGAGCGGCGGGGGGCGCTGCGGGCCGGGCAGCTGGGGTGGCCCGGGCCGGCACCGAGCTCGGCGAGGCGGATGGAGAGTCTGGCCGAGGCCGGCGGTGCCGCCTCCTCGTCGGGCTGGGGACGGCGGGCCGAGGCCTTTGTGTGAGGAGGCGGCGGCGGCGGCGGCGGCGGCGGCGATGGTGCACTGGGACCCCCGGAGCCAGGTAAGCGCGTCTGAGCCGAGGCCCAACCCCGACCCCGGCCCCGCCGGGGCCTCCCTTCGCACTCCCGCTGGGCCCCCCACTCGGGTCCTGAGAACGGCCGCCCCCGAGCTCCTTCTCAGCCGGGACCCGGACCCCTGCCCCACGACCCCCCGCTGCTTTGTGCCTCAGCTCAGCTCCGGTTCGCGGCCGCGGTTCATTTTGTTAGTGTCCTTTAGAGGAGGTGCGCCCCCCCAGCCCAGCCCCATCTCCCTCCCCCTCCCCCCGGGACGTCTGGGGCTCCCGAGGAAGATGCTCGGGCCCCAGGAAAAGTTGGGACCCCCAGCCGCGGGCACGGGGATATTGGTGGGGAGAGAGAGCTTCCCCCGGAGGATGCGCCCTCCGCGAAGTCAGTGCTAAAGTGAGATACACATCCGAGGAGCGCATCCTTCAGGCCCGGGGGAGGAAGGAGGACCGATGCTGGAAAAGTTTCTTCTCTTCTGCTCCCCTGAGGTCTGCGTGTGTTCGGGCAGCTCGGAAGCCCGCGGGACACTGGCCAAGACCGGGCGGTAGACAGGGAGATTGTGTCTCCATTTTTACCAAACGCGACGATGCAGAAGTTAAACCCCCAGCTCCGTCCTGGTGCTGTTGGGTCTCGTTTTAACAACCTCCCCAGAAGGCGGGGAGAGCAGAAACCCGAGTTTTAACAGTTGTTAGAAGTTTAGCTCGGTGGGAAGAGGGAAAGGGACTCGGGAACTAGGAGGGGCTTATGGCCCGGGCTGAAGGGACGCAGAGCCAGTAAAAGTAAAAGTAAAAGTCGTTTTCCTTAAAAAATAACGAATTGCGCGAACGTGTTTTAAAGGTAATAAGTTATGTTAGAAAAAATTAGTGAAACAAAAAAAAACTTATTTAGGAGAATATGGGATGAATTAATGAGAAAAATGGGAACTTAATGATCTGGGAATGAAACTAAACATTGTTTTAGAAGGACGTTCTTGATTGATTCTTATGAGACAGTTACCTGAGAACCTTTGGTCCTAGCCTTTACTTGATTCTAAGCCTGATGGACTTGCCTTAACAACTCTACGAGGTAGACTTCCCATAGGTTTCCCAACAACTGTTGGGTTTTTGTCATGGCAAGCAGCAGCATAGCCGTCTTTTGTCATTTTTCCCATTCCTTTCTCTGTAGTGGACTGCATTCCCTTCCATCACCCTGCCAACACTCACGCACACACACAATCTCTCTCTCTCTCTCTCTCTCTCTCTCTCTCTCTCTCTCTCTCTCTCTCTCTCTCTCTCTCTCTGTCTCTCTCTCTCTGTCTCTCTGTCTCTGTCTCTCTCAGGCTTTGAAGTGATGAGACTGATTTGTGATATTTTCTTCTCCAGAGCCTATTGCCCTGCAGAGGTTTGGAAATCTACCTTCTCATGCTGTCCACAGATTAATGGTGCTGATAAGATCGAAACTTTCTAGGATCTGCTAAGATGGGCATGAGGATCAAACTGCACAGCACGAATCACCCCAACAACCTACTGAAGGAGCTCAATAAGTGCAGGCTCTCAGAGACCATGTGTGATGTCACCATTGTGGTGGGAAGCCGCTCATTCCCAGCTCACAAGGCCGTGCTTGCCTGTGCAGCACCTGAATGCAGGGCTGGATGCTGCCAGGACCTATGTAGTAGACTTTATCACCCCCGCCAACTTTGAGAAGATCTTGAGCTTTGTGTACACGTCCGAACTCTTCACTGACTTGATCAATGTGGGTGTCATCTACGAGGTAGCTGAGCGCTTGGGCATGGAAGATCTCCTCAAGGCTTGCCATTCCACTTTCCCTGACTTGGAGAGCACAGTTGTGACGAAGCCCCCAACTAGTTCCAGTGAGGGCCGCTCTAGCACCCAAAGCAGCACATCTGCAGAACCAGCTCATTCCCTTGGAGAACTCCGAAGTGTCGGAGACCAGTTTGGTCCAGACAGGAGCTACATCTTGCATAGTGATGTTGGGATAAGCTACAAGGAGGAGAGAAATCCTTCCAGTGACAGCAACCACAGCCTGCCTCTGTTGCACCAGCCACCGCCATGCAAGACAGATGAGCATGATGCGCCCATCCCATTCCCTTCAGTCACTAGCATGGCAGCTCAGCCAGGCCTTGGTACTCTTGGAATAGGTGCACCAGCTAATTCGAGCTCCTTTCAGCCTTTCAAGGTTCAGAGCAATGGGGACTTTGGCAAAAACAGCTACTTTCCCCCTGATCACCCGTTGGATATCTCCACAGGGAGTAACTCCTGCCCGAGCAATAGCGATCACTCCAAAGATCAGGGGTTTGGGCAGATGGATGACCTGCAGTTGGAGGAGCTGGGGGAAGATGACCTGCAGTTTGAAGACCCTGGAGAAGACCTCGTTCCCACAGATGAAGTGATAGAGTTAAGTGACGACAGTGAGGAGGAACTAACATTCGGAGAAAATGACAACCGGGAGAGTAAGGCCATGCCCTGCCAGGTTTGTAAGAAAGTACTAGAGCCCAACATTCAGCTGATCCGGCAGCATGCTCGGGACCACGTGGACCTGCTGACAGGCAACTGCAAAGTCTGTGAGACCCACTTCCAGGACCGAAACTCAAGGGTTACCCATGTTCTGTCTCACATTGGTATTTTTCTCTTCTCCTGTGATATGTGTGAAACCAAATTCTTCACCCAGTGGCAGTTGACCCTTCACCGCAGGGATGGAGTATTTGACAACAACATTATTGTTCATCCCAGTGATCCACTACCTGGGAAGCTTGGTCTCTTTGTAGGGGGAACTAGCCCAGAGCTAAAATGTGCTGCTTGTGGAAAGATTCTGGTCAGAGATTTTCACATGGTCCGGGGTCACATTCTGGACCACTTAAACTTGAAGGGCCAAGCCTGTAGTGTTTGTGACCAGCGCCACCTTAGCCTCTGCAGCCTCATGTGGCACACTCTTTCCCACTTGGGCATTTCTGTCTTCTCATGCTCTGTCTGTGCCAATAGCTTTGTAGACCGGCACCTCTTAGAGAAGCACATGGCTGTTCACCAGAGCCTGGAAGATACACTCTTCCACTGCCACTACTGCAGCCAGAGCTTCAAGTCAGAGGCCGCATACCGATACCACGTCAGCCAACACAAATGCAGTGGAGGGAGCAGTCTTGACTCAAGATCTAGTTTTGGAGATCGATTACAGCATCCAGCTTTTCAGAAGCGGAAGTTGCCCTCAGATGAGTTCCTGAGTGAGGAGCTGGCCCTGCAGAGCCAATCTGGGAATAGCAAGTATAGTTGCAAAGTTTGTGGCAAGAGGTTTGCCCACACGAGTGAGTTCAACTACCATCGGCGGATACACACAGGAGAAAAGCCCTACCAGTGCAAGGTGTGCCATAAGTTCTTCCGTGGTCGTTCGACCATTAAGTGCCACCTGAAGACACACTCGGGTGCCCTCATGTACCGCTGTACAGTCTGTGGCCACTACAGCTCCACCCTCAATCTCATGAGCAAGCACATAACTGTGCATAAGGGCAGCCTTCCACCCGACTTCACCATTGAACAGACATTTATGTACATTATCCATTCCAAAGAGGCGGAGAAGAACCTGGACAGCTGATTGGGCTACATTGGACCTGAGGGTCTGGTCCCAAAAAAGTAGCCAGGATGATGCTTTTCCAATGGCCTGTTGGCCCTTGACTGAAGTTAAAATTTGCCTTGCTAGGAATTCCAATTCACGTGTTAAAGGAAGAAAGGAAAGAAATAGCACACAAACTGAGAAATCATTTTTGAGAAGCAATGACCCTACCATGTTTACCTCCACACCTGCTCGTGGCCAGCAGTGGCCATGTTTTTGGTTCTTTGGGGAGCTGGGATTGTGATCTAGTAACAGAGACAGGAATTGATTTCAACTAGGTCCTTATTCCCCAGACTCTCTAGTTTTAGTTCACTGTTAGATTTTTTGCTGCTAAGAATCCAACCCACAGCCTCAATGAAAAAGGGAGGTGAGAAGAAGTCTTCAAACTGCTATTTAGTTTCACTGTAGGCATTACCACAGCTCTGTGGCTTCCGGCAGGATTAACCATTTCCAAAGATGATCACAGAAATATGATCATTCAGAGTCCAATTTGTCAGGGCAGCCCACCTCATGTTCTGAGTTCTAGCTTTTAAGGTGTTGGTGCTAGCCTGCTACACAGACTTACCCAAAGTCCCCCTTTAAGTGTTAAAAAGTAGTTGGATAAGGTAAAGATCCTTTGAATTGAAGTGAGGGCTTTGTATTTAGAAAAAGGAGGAAGGCAGAAAGTTTAGAGATGGTGAAGCCTAGCCCAGAAGGAGTTATCCTGCAGAGCCATTTGAAACTGGGTGTAGGTTAGGCAGTAAGGTGGATTTCTTCCCTACTCATTTCCAAAGAAAAATGGTTTTAGGGCACGCCAGCCAAGGCTTTTAGGACTTCCCCAAGGGGACAGGGATAGTGAACCACTCTATTTTAGACATATGTTACCTGGTCCCCTCTATCCAACCACAGATATGAGAAGATGAACCTTGGGCACCCTGGGGGAGAGGTTGTAACATTTCTGTCAGCAGTAACCTTGCCTTAATTTTCACCCAGTCTCCTGCCCATAAGTGTATGTCTTGGCCCATAATTAAGATGGGAAAGAAACCCTGTTGTGATGAAGTGGTTGGTCCTATGAGTCCTTCAGAGTTGATGGAACCAGTTAATAATAGTGATGGGGTGTAAGTTTTTACTGTCTGTTTTAATCAGGTGACACATTTTTTTTGTTGTTTCTTTTTACATGCACTAACAGGCAGAAGGCAAGCTGTGCTTTAGCAGCCCACCTTTTACTTGCTGGAATTCATCCTGATCTGTCCTTGTGTCACCCCTAGGGGGTACTATTGAATGGACCTAAGCAGTCCACACACAGGAACAGGCTGATCCTCTTTTTATTTTGTTTATGAAAGGGTCATGCCCAAAGAAGGAGGAGGGAGGAAGAAAGGGAGGGATCCCTCAGAACTTGATCTTGCATGTTCACAAGGTAGCACCCTCATCCAGAGTTGCCCTCAGTAACTCATACTACCTCACCCAGAGCAAATGCACTGGGAGTTCACTGCCACAGCCCCACACACTGCCATCTGTGTGAACTTGGCAACGCCCAGTGCCATTTCACAAGCAAGTGATTTTCATTAACCCTCAAAGCCTTTTTAAACTTTAATATTTATTATTTTTGTATACAGATCATCCAGCATCTGCTTTATATGACAGATTTCAGGAAAATGAGGTTCCCAGCAGTGAGTGACCACATCCCAGGAAAATAGTTCTGATCCAGAGATGTTGGTGACAAGGGCACAACCCAGGAGAGTACAAGCCAAATAGGTCCTAACCTAACATAATCTGTACTGAGAGGTGCCCTCCTCCCACAAATAGTGGAAATCTTTTCCCATTCCCCAAATAGATTCCTCACTAGGGTTATAATCCTAGAGAGCACTTTCAATAATGGCCTAACCTTCTAGGAGACTGGGAACAAAGAACACCTTAATAATGGAAACTTGTGAACTCCCTAATTCTTTCATCTCTCTTCCCAAGTCCCCAGACAGAGCTACTTGAGAGGTTTTTAAGGAAGTCAGGGGACCAGTCATTTGGCCAGTGATTTCTTGGTGGAAAGCTTTGAACCCCTTCCTAAATTAGGAAATTGTCATTTCCCTTTTAATAAATAGCAAGATGGGTAAGCCAAAGTTCCTTATTGACTTGCTGATTCTTTGCTTCAAGGTGCTATTGTTTATATATGGAGCCCCTTTTCTAGCACCAAAACAGCAAAAGCTGTATCATATTCAGAAATAGTACAACTGTGCTGTGAAGATACTATGGTATCTTCAGGCACATGTGGTGCTGAGGGGACATGAATAGGAGCCATTGTAGTAGGTCCACTTTCTGCCATCTACCACCAACCTACTAGAGTCTTACTTGACAGACTTACTGTGAAAATTGTACGGATCCTAAAACATTGATGCCCCTTTGTTATTGACAGATTGGCCATTCCTTTCCCTCTTCTCCATCATTATAAATATAAAAGATTAACATACTATAAAGGTTAGCGATGATCAGGCATCCACCAAACTTGCCTATATTGAGTTTCTTTCCCTGGAGTGTCCTACCTCTTCCCCCAGCCCCACTCCTAACTCCCAGCCCAAGTTGGAAAGTAGGTGATTCTTAGATGGCAGGATTTAGAAGAAGCAATACTAACTAGGGCCTAGTCAAAGGAACATGTTAGAGAAATCCATTTTTTTTTTTTTAATTCTAAGCTCTTTGGGTGCTGAGTGTCCTGTGAATTTAACAAGCTGTGAAGTTTTGTTTTTGTTTTTGTTTTTCTTTAAGTAAACCAAATAAAAACACACCCCAGAAGCTTTTCTCCTAAAACACTAAGCAAAAGAAGCTAGGAGGAAAACCATCCCCACAGCATTTCTCCCCTATTGAAAAGGTGGCGTGTGTGCACTCAGCCCCAGTCAGACATGTAGCAGCACCAGTAGCTAGTGAGACTTCTTAACCAAATCCTTGTGCTCTGTACTTACCCATGTTCAATTTTGGACCTCTTCTTTTTATGTTGGGGCTTTATATTTCCTCTGCCTTCCAACTCACCTTGTTCTAAACTGGTTCTCTTATAATACTATAGTCTTGTAGCAAGTGATACTGTAGTAGAAATTTTTTTTTAATTTAGTGTCTGGTTTACAGCTTTCTAATTCATTTCCCTCTTTTATTCCTCCCTCTCCCCTCTCCTCCCTTTCTTGGAACACAGTATTCTGCCCTCATGTACTGTCTAGTCTCTTCTTGACACTGAGTCTTCTCTGTTGTTCTTATCCCTGTCCTGCCAACCCAGAGTCTGTGTTCAGAATTTAAGAAGTCTCCTCAGTACTCAGAGCTGATTGGGAATAGAGGCCCGGCTGAATCAGGCCCTTTTCTGGGAGAAAGAGGCCTCTGGAGAGTTTGGAAGAGGATCAGCATTCTTCTTGACTTTCCTGAAATGTGAACCTATGCTCCTATTCTTGAGATAAAGCTTATAGTACCTTCCCATCAACTGATTTTTGTTTGTTTGTTTGTTTTTTTGCTACTGATAAATCTCCCCCTGCCATTTTGCCTGGCCTCTTGTTTCCTATTCCATGGGTGCTCAGCTTTAGAAGTTAAACATGTTATTTAAAGTTATTTATGTAGATGCACACACTGAATTTTCTAGATGGGAACAAGGGATCCCAAATGACATGGAAACCCCCACACAGTTCTTTTGGCTCTGTCCCCAAATCCTGTATGGAAAGGAGCACAGATAGGAAATAGCAATTCAGTGTTAGTTTCCATGTGATTATCCATTTTAAAGTCAACATCAGGATGAAAATGAAATTGAGTTTTGATTTTGATGTTTCCTTAAAATCCTTCCCTTTCCCAATCCATCCTTCCTTTCTCCTATATCTGAAGGCTCTTATAAAACAGAAGAGTTGTCATTGACATCTAACCCCTTTCATTAAATTAATTGTAGGTACTGACCTCCTAATATTTAAGTGTTTACTATCTATTGCTGTAAAGTTTTGTATATTTTGTAAACTTTTTTTCCCAAATAGTAGATGTCTAAAATCGTTGTACATCTGATTCTTTTATACTCCATTGTTCAGCACAAAGTGTGGTTTTTATTTAGAATAAAAAAAAGAGAAAATTTGGGATGTACCTGTGTCTTTCCCTTAATGTTTGAGAATATTCCCATACTTCTGAACTTGGATTTTGTGGGCTGGATACTTCACCACTGTAGTCATACTTCCCTAGATGAAAAGCTAAAGTGTTTTCAAGTCACATGTTTCCTTTTCTGGGATTTCCTATTCAGTACTGGGTTGAACTTGCCATATTAACCAAATGAGAAATGAAACAAATAAACCAGTTTTGCCTCGGAGGGATCCTTAATTACATCTTTTACCAGACTAATTTAGTTAGAATTTGTATCTAGAAAGTTAGCTGCATTTCACAAGATCAGGTATTGACTGGGGAGAAAATTAGTACTATTTAATTCCCTATGGTCTTAGGTTATATGGGGAAATAGCAATTAAACAGACAGGAAATAGAGATTAAATAGGAGTTGTAGGTATAAAGTTCCATGAAGTTAGTAAAAATGAATTTCCATTAACAATGAAATTTGTACCTTCCCTTTTGGTGTTAAAGTATATCTTGGACAACTTGGGGTCAGTACTAGAGAAATGTAAGCAAAATGAGCCCTTCTAATATCTGCTATCCCATAAAATGGAAAGATTCCCCTAATTAATCATGTTATCTGAATGACAGCCAGTTGCTACCGGTGCTGTTAGACTAGCAAGGCCTTGAGAAATAATCTGTGTTGATAACCTTAAGAATTGAGAGGTATTTACTGGGAGAGCCAACGGGACCCCAACTTAGAGAAGTAATGACATTTTCTAAGGTACCAGAAGTCTTTTCCTGGAAATATGATTTGATAAATCCTAAGCATTTGGCCTATAACTTGAAATCATTTTAGGCAAACACAAAGTATACTTATTATAAAGTCCTGGCTACAGATTATCAACCATCCTTCCAGGAAGAGACTTAGGTATATTATCACATTGGGGTACATGTTTAATACATCTGGTTCAGCTTTCTAGGATTTAGAATACAAATCCAAAATACAAGGATGGTTATTTTAGATAACAGGTTCTTAATCTTTTTTGTGTCATGGACCCCTTTGGCAATCTCTGAAACTTTTCTCAAATAACATTTTTAAATAAAATATATAAAATAAAATACATAGTTACAAAGGCAATCAATGATATTAAAATACATTTATCAAAATGCTTTAGAAAACAAGTAAATGGGCTTCAGAATACAAACTCTTGTTCCGGAAGAGATAATCTATACCTACTGATTGCTTTAATCAGGGGGAATAGATGTGTAAATAGGGTATGTACCAGACATTAAGTTTACGATTTGCATACTCTTCCCTGAGGAGAATTATGAATCCAGGACTTGCCAAAGGCAGCAGAGACTTAGTCTTTTAGTTTCGATTAGCCTAAAAATCTCTCATTGATATTGAAATATTTCCTCAACTGGCCTTTTCCCCAGGCTAAGTTTACAATTTTATTACTCTTCCCTGAGAATTATGAATCCAGGACTTGTTAAAAGCAGCAGAGACTTAGTCTTATAGTTTTGATTAGCCTAAAAATCTCTCATTAACACTGAAATACTTCAACAGGCCTTTTCCCCAGGCTAAGTGTATATATAAGTTATTGATACATCTACATAGAAAAGTAAAATGTACATTTGACTCAAAAGAAATACAAAAAGGAGAACAGAATTGAAGTGGATGTTATAACAGGCCGCTAGATCCCAATACTGAACTTTTCAAACGCATGCCAGGGGAAGGCTATTTACAGTAGAATTGGGAGTAGAAGTGCAATCTTGATCCAGCTTTATGTCTCCCCTACCTCTGCCTTACTTACCTTTACACTAAAGATATATACTCGAGTTCAAAACACTGGGGCCTTAGGGATATCCTGCTTGTGGCCTCCCAGCTCCTTGGCTTCTAGCAAACTGTCCTCAGATCCAGGACAATTCAGGGAGTTCAATATATACGGGAGGAAAAATCTGAGGCTACTGCCAAGTTTGTCCTGGTCAGAGTTGATTTATGGTGTTTTTAAGCTTGCTTTACTGAATCTCCATCTCCCTGTCCTTCCCTCCTTCCCCTGCTTCTAAAGTGTCAGTTATTCCAAGCTAAGGTGACCAGATGATTCTCACTTTTGTTCTCTTCTCCCTGACTTTTTAAATAGATACTTCTGAAGAATTTTTCCCGATTTCAAATCCACAGACAAATTTAATTGGAAAAATAGTCATAATTCTGTGTGTCTGTTCACAATTTCACCATGTACAACGATTAATATTCTGCTAATCACTGAACATAAACGTCCCATCTTTTGCCTTCTCCTTTGGTTTTTAGTGTTGTGTCCACCTTTTTGTGATCCCATTTGCTTTTTGCATTCCTTTTAAGTCTGGAAAATGTATCACTTTTCAATAGGAAAGTCTGAAACATAAATCCATTAGGGTTGGACATATGGGATTGGGGGATGAGGAGAAATGGGGTGTTTAGGATTAAGGAAGATGAGGCAGATTTTTGAAAGTGTAGACTCAGACTTGGGGTTGGGAGGAGAGGGTCCTGTCTAGTTGACTTGGGCTCCCTCCTTAGTAATGACGATCGAATGCTTGGTGGTGGAGGAGGAGGAGGAGGAAGCCCTGCCTTTCCTAGTCTGGTCCTTAGGGATATAGTGGACCACAGCACCCATCAGCCGGCTACGGAAGCTGGGACTAAGAAAGTTATAGAGGATAGGGTTAGCGACACAGTGCAGCATAGATAAACAATCAATGACATCATAGAAGAAGTAGAGGACATGGACCAGGTAGCAGTGGAGGAAGATATGGTTCCCATGTAGTGTGAGCAGCAACAGTGTGACATGGTAGGGCACCCAGCAGACCACAAAAATAGCCACATAGGCACAGACCAACAGGCCGTGGCGCCGAGCCTCTGGCCGTCCCGCCTGATGGAGTTTGTAAACAGTCAGTGCATTAAAAACTACCATAAGCGGAAAGGGCAGTAGGAAGCCCAGGACTATGGTGGAGAGGGTGACCGCCAGTGCCCAGGAACTGTATGTCTCAAATGGGGCCAAGAACAGACACATTGGCTCCATGGCTTCCACCAGATGGATGTGAGCCACCTCCGGCAGTGGGATGAGGGCAGAAAGGACCCAAATGGCTGCACAGAGGCCTTTCCGTACCCGGTGCTGATGGTGCTGCCAGAAAGGGGATGAGGAGGTGAGTGTGATGTAGCGGTCTATGCTGAGGCAGGTTAGGAAAAAGATGCTGCTGTACATGTTGGCAAAATAAAAGTAGTGGGTAAAGCGGCAGAAGAAGCTGCCCCACAACCAGGTGTAGTCCAGGGTGACTTCTAGCATCCACACGGGCAAAGACAGGATGATACCCAGGTCGGCCACAGCCATGTTGAAGACATAGAGATTGAGCAGTCTCCCTTGGCCCAAGCTTCGCCAGTTGATGTAGATAACCAGCAGGTTCTCCACTAGTCCAACCACAAAGATGGCCAGGTAGAGTACAAAGAGGACCACCCGCTTGGCGTTTTCATTGAGCTTGACTTCACACTCAGAAAAGGTTTGATTGAAGAAATGTATCAATTCTGTCCAGTTATGAAAGTCATCCAGATCACTGAAGAGCATTGAGGAGGGGGTCTCAGAGGGGCTAGGCCCCATCATGGAATTGGGACTGGTTGACATAGAGGTACCTATAGGGAGTGTGACGGAGAGAAAAGAGAGAAGATCTTGAGGGTAAAATCAAACAGGATAAAGGCAGTAGGGACAGAGAGCAGAGATGGGGAACCTTTTCTGCTAAGGGCCATTTGGGATATTTATAGCATCATTCACCAGGGTCATGCAAAATTATCAACTGGTAGAACTCAAGCAGCAGGAGGTTGTTCTACCTAGCTTTTAGCTCTTCAAAGCCTGCGGTTGATTATGCAAATGATTTCATGAGCCTTATAGTGCCTGCCAGCTGGAGGTTCCCCTCCCCTGACAAAGAGGGTAGAAGTTGGTAGGATTTCAGAGTCTAAGAGAGGAGAAAGGGAAGGAGGAACCAGGAGAAGGGAAGAATCACCCACTATAATAGATTATTATTTTAAATTATTTTTATTTTGTTCCAAAAGCTAAGATGCTTTCATTAACAGGGCTATAAGGCTAGGAGTTCCCAAGGATAATGTGTCCCAAAAAACAGTGTGCTCTTCCCATAACCCTCCCTTTTTAACACCCCTCGGGCCTCCCTGGATTCCTATTAATTTGAAGGGCCTTTAAATGTTGCTGCCCTTTCAAACATCACCCTATTCCTAATCTGTTTCAGGACAAACACGAATTATTGAATGAAAGCAGGGCTATTTAAAAGCCTTGAAAAGGGGTTAAGAATTTTTTTTTTTTTTTTGGTGAGTCTTGGACCTGTTTGGTAGTCTGCTGAAGCCCATCAACCCCGTGTCAGAATAATGTTTTGCATTTTTTTAAATCATAATGGAAGGAAATGTTAAATTTCAGTTAGATCTTAATAAAAATAAAAGGCTAATTTTTTTTTTTCCTATCGAATTCATAGATCTCCTGAAATCACTCTGTGGAGACCAAGTTAAAAACCACTGGCCCAATAGAATCTCAGAATATTAGAATCTAAAGATCATCTAGTTTAACTTTCTCATTTTACAGATAAAACAACTGAGGCTCAGAGCAGGGAAATGACTTATAAACTGAGCTAGTATCTAGTTATCCTGTTTCCCTAGTTCAGGGCACTTTCCACTTTCTCCCTCTTCCAGAAGGGCCCGATTTGGGGGGACACTTACCTAAACCTTAGCTTGTTTATCTGGGGCTGCAAGGGTGTGTCCTGTTCGGAGAGTCCGAGAAGAGCCAGAGAGGTTATGGTAATGGGGGTGTGGGCTTAGCCGATCTGCTGCTCTTCTCAGTGCCGCCCTCCGTACTCAGGAAACAGACCTCACTGGCTGACATTCTGTGGGAGGGGGCCAGGGGCTTTCCTGCATTCATCCATTCAACCCGAGGGGGAAGAGATGGATAAAAGATAGCAAAAGGATCAGGCTCTTCTCTGGCTTCTTTCACTCCCTTAACCTTTTTTTTTTTTTTTCCCCACAAATCTACATGGGACCCCATTCTTCACTGCTAACATGGAGGCTGAAAAGAAATCAGACTGTGGGAAAATCAGTTTTTTAATGTTTCTGGTTCTCCTCTTTCACACTCACCCTCCAGTGTCTCTCAGAATTGTAACAGCGGGATCCCTGCTCTTTTCTCCCTCTTTACTAAAATATAGACTTTGTTTTCTGATCTGAAGATGGGGAGAAGGCCAGAGTTGAGGCAGGAAACAGGGCAAAGAGGACTTTAGACCTAAGGGTGGCCACAGGATGTCTTTTTTCTCTGGAGATTAGCACTGTGGGATGGAGGAAGGGTATTTGATAGGAAGACCCAGATGTCTGTGATTTGCTTTTTCAGCACTTTTCTTTAGGCTATCTGCATACCAGAAGTGGACTGAGTGCTTTAACTTACATTAAGATCATAGGATTTAGCGATGGGAGGAACCTGAGGTGCCTCAGCTCTGGAAAAGGCCAAATGCCCCTTACAGTTTTTAAAAACAGAAGACAACAGAGTTGGCAAACCACTGTCTGGTGAGCTTTCCTTTGTATCCTTGGCATAATCCATTTCAATAAACATTTATCAAGTGTTTGTTTTAGGTGAAACATAGATGAAGGACTTGAAAAGTACAGCAGTAAAAATAATTTTGATGATATTATGGTTAGAAGTATCAAGCAAGGCGTATAATAAAGAGACGTATTAGCTTGCCAAAGCAATTTGCCACAATAATAACTGATTGCAACAAGTCCTTAAATGTTACCAAGTGATCTAAATTCATAATTACTCAAAAGAGTCTGGCCTAAATATCTCCCTTGGAAAATCTAAGTGATTGAAGGTTTGTTTTCTGGACTGCCAATTGTATTGGCAGAATATATTAACAGAAAGTTAATCCATCAACATATATATCTTGGAGATATACTACATATGGAAAATTAACTGAATTTCAAAGGAATAAGAGATGTATTATAAAAACTATGTAAATACCTTTATTGACCCATTTTAGCTGGGAGGAAAAAACAATACAACAAAGGCAAAGTAAACCCACTGAGAAAAAAAGTAGCTTTGGGGAATACAGGGCACAGAAAATTGTCAACTATAAGGACTCTAAGTCTTGGAGCCCAGCAGAAAGCTATATCTGTACCCAAGTGAAACATCACAAGGGGACCCTATAAAGGAAGGACTCCAATAATCAAGAGCTGTGGTCTCCCTTTACCACATGTTCTCTATACATGTATCTCATAACATTTCTACTTTACATTTGAGTCCCCTTTCCCTAGTAACTTGTGTATTCAGAGAGATAGTATATTTTGATTTGGGTCACATATTTTGTACTGCCTGTCTTTCATAGTAATAGCAGCAAATGGCATTTATAATACTTATTTGACACTACTAATTGATAATGAGTATGATAGTTCAGTAGTGGGAGCGCCTGAGTGACAGTACAGAAAGCCCAACCTGTCAAAGTTGCCTTAGGTCCCTGAAGGGTAGTAAGTAACAACTGTCTCACTGGGGACTCCATACTCTTAAAGTGAGTGAGAATTAAATGAATAAACCCAGAGGGGGTGTTACATAAAAAAGTAAAGATTCTAGGAGGAGATGTAGAGGGAGTACATGGGACAATAGCTTGTGAAAATTTCACCAAGATTGCATACTAAGGCAAGGTATAATATATATGTATAATACAGTTTGGCAGAAATGTAGCATTCATGAAGGAGAATAATATGAAATGAGTCTAAGGTGGTAGTTTGGAGTCAGATAGTGAAGAGATGATGAATATACATTAGGCTGAGGAGTTTGTATTTTTTTCCTAGAGACAGAGCCACCAAAAATGACTAATGAAGCTTTTAACAAAATCTCTGATACTTTTCTTGTGGGCAAGGTGGAGAGATATGGGTCACACTGTAGCATAGTTTAAGTGGATTTAGAAGTGGTTGATTAATGGGATCTAAAGAGTAGTTATTAATGGGTCGGTGTGATTTTTGGGGAAAGTTCTAGTGGAAAGCCCTTTGATCCTTTGCTATTTCAAAATAATCTACTTTAAAAAAAAAATCAGATACCTTTTTAAAAAACAGATTTCTCCTTCAAGAGATCCATCCCTTATAACAAAGAAAGGGGTGAAAAGTTCCTCTAAACTAAAAATTCATCAACCAATTTGACATTATGTGCAGAATTCCCTATGTAGTATAGAATAGGCCTAACTCAAATTGGGCACTTTCTAGGACATCCAACACAAAGATAACCTAATAAAAAAAATCTAAAAAGATACTCAAGGATACAACACTGGTTTATTCAATAGAGTCCTACCCTTGGATTTTAAGAAATCAAATTTGCAATCATAGAATGGAGAAGTGATGGCTAGTAAAAAGTTTGTGTGCAAGAGATCTAGGAGATTTTAATGGACTGCTAACTCAGTGTGAGTCAACTGTATGACATGAAAAGGAGAAAGGCTTCATTGAGAGACAAAGTACCCAAAATAAGGGAGGTAATATTGATATTTTATTCTGGTTCTTCTCTTCACATTCGCCCTCCAGTGTCTCCAAGAAATGCAACAGCAGGGATCTCTACTCTTCTTTTCCTCTTTACTAAAATCTAGATTTTGTTTTCTGATCTGTGGAGACCATTTTTCATATTTCATCTGGAGGAATATGCAGTGTTCTGGATGCTGCATTTTTAGGATAGACATTGATAAGCTGAGGCATTTCTGGAGAAGGCTGATCAGAACTGGGAGGTGACTTGAAAAACAGCCCATATGAAGAAGGACTGCAGGAACTGAGGATGTTTAACCTAGAGGAAGAAAAAAACAACCACCAGCTTTTTCTAAGTATTTGAACTATTATCATCTGGAAGAGTCATTAGACTTGCTCCACATAAAGCTAAAGGGAAGTTTATGAATATTTGTTATTTGCCAGACACTGTGTTAAACACCAAGGAAAGACAAAACCAGTCCTTGAACTTAAGAAGCTCATATTCTAATGGGGAGGCAAGATGCAGTAACCTCTTTTTTTTTTTTAATTAAAGCTTTTTTATTTACAAAGCATATGCATGGCTAATTTTCCCAACATTGACCCTTGCAAAACATTTTGTTCCAAATTTTCCCCTCCTTTCCCCCATCCCTTCCCCTAGCTGCAGGTAGTCCAATACATGTTAAATATGTTGAAATACATGTTAAATCCAATATATGTATACATATTTATACAGTTATGTTGCTGCACAAGCAAAATTAGATCAAGAAGAAAAAGAAAAACTGAGAAAGAAAATAAAATGCAAGCAAATAATAGAGAGAGTGAGAATGCTATGTTGTGTCAATATGCAGTAATCTCAAAAGGGAAGGCTCTCACATTAAGGGAGACTGGGAAAGGCTTTTTGGAAAAGCTGAGATTTTTTTACTCAGAATTGAAGGAAGCCAATGGAGGTGAGAAGGGAGAGAGCATTCCAGGCAAGAAGAACTAACAATGAAAAGCAGGATGTCACTGGATCTCAGAGTATGTACAAGGGAATAAGATGTAAGAAAGCTGAAAAGGTAGGAAGGGGCCAGGATACATAGGGCTTTAAATGCCAAACCAAATTTTATTTTGATTCTAGACATAAACCAGTGGGGTATATTGAATTGTGTTGGGAGAGAGAGAATTTAAAAGGCCCAGACTTATGCTTTAGGAAGATTGGTAGCTTAGTGAAAGGCAGAACAATGTTCCACACAAATAGATTTAATAGTAACTGCTTTCCAGAAGGGAAAGCTGTCCAAAAGTAGAATGGGTGGTCTTGGTTGATAGAGAGTGTTTTAAAGCAAAGTCTGGAGGAACTCTTATATATCTGGGCTCATAGGTCTAAAGCTGCCCAGGGGGTGTCACAGGGGCAGGATTTGAACCTAATTCCAGAACCAGCCCCTTTTTCCCTTGTACCCTACTAAATATTATGGAAGGGATGCATGCTCAGATTGAAATTGGATTAAATGGTAGGTGAAGCTCATTCTGATTTTGAGATTCTCTAGTCTAACTCCCTCTACCATTTTAACAATGAGAAAACTGGGGTCTGCTAAGAGGAAGTCCACAGCCAGGATTCAAACTCTTATCCTTTCTTCTACACCAGGCCAGGCTACATTAGTAATCCTTTGCGTAGTGGAACTGGCCAAGGTTGGGGGGCAGGGGGGAATCAAGTCCTTCCAGCCAGACAGTTTGCTCTCTACCAAGCAAAAGGGCACTCTTACTTAAGTGAGCTTACTTATGGGAGTATGCAATGCCACCTAATGGGGGGCCCTGTCCCTAATTCAATTGATATACACATATTCTGGCTTTTCTGTTTCCTGTCTGCATACTGCATCTTCCTCACAGGATTGAGCCAATGTGTGAAATACTTTGCAAACCTTAAAACTCTATAAAAAATGCTAGCCATTGTTATCATCCTAGAAGTGGGCCCATCAAGTTCCTTATATGGGTGGCAGCAGGCAGAGTACGCCACAAAGCCAGAAAGTTCAGACCCTTGTTGTCCAGTCCACTTGTACTGTGGAACCCAGAGAACAAACTGGTGGATGGCGGCCGGACCCTAGAGACCAGCCAACTCACCCCTCTTATTTTTATGATGAGAAAAGTGAGCCCAGAGAGACGGAGTGATTTCTTTAGCTTTTGTTTCCATGATCTCATTTCATCTTTATGATACCCCTGAGATGGGATGACAGAGGTTGCTATCTCTGTTTGGCTAGTGAGGAAACTAAAAACCACAGAGGTTCCTGTCTCATATTCAGTGCACACAAACCACAGCTGAAAGTTGCCGGCTTTGATTCGGGGATCCCTTAAGCCTCCCCATTTTCTCTCTAGTCCAATATGGGCCATTATTGATGAGAAGTGATGATGTCTCCTTGGGCTTTTCACAAAGATTCCCACTATCAATCATGCCACATTGTTTGGGAGAGAGGAATGGGACCTCTCCCTACTCATTTACATCCGTCCCATGGCCCGTTCCTCCTCTTCATAAGAAACCGTAACTTTGGCTTTCCTTGGTCCTTCATGTCCCATCCCTTCCCAGAGGAGGGAAGATTTTTGGGTCTGACCATTTTAGCTGCTTGCAACGGCTGGGTCTTCTGACTTATCCTAGGGATACTTCCCTTTTATTTGGAAATCCACTATATCCATGGTCCTGTCTGGGTATATCAACAAGAGAAGTGCCTGATGGAGTCCTTTAAACAGCCAGCTACAGAGTCTGCTCCATCAGCAGAAGATAAGTGATGGCAATGCAGTTTTTCTTTCTTTTTTTTCTTTGTAGAGGGATGAGGGGAAATGTAGGAAGAGGGGGAGGGGTTGGAGGAAGAGCAGATTGGCTCCTCACCAACCAGGAGGGGCAAGCAACTTTGCCCCAAGCAGTAACTGCGAAACAATTCCTGGAACTCTCCCATCTTTTTTCCCTTTTTGTCAAAGTGGACAAGACATTCTGATCAACAATTACAAAGGAAGGAAGGTACCAGGGAGGAGGGAGTGAGAGGTACAGATAAAGGCAGTCAGTTTTAGGGGGTGGGGGAAGGGAATGGGAAATTCCTATTCTGGAGCTCTGGAGAATCCCAAGAGACAGAAAGGATTTATCTAAGAAGACACCCCCCACCATCACATTTGAGAGACAACCCAACGGGAGAGGAAATGGGGAAAGACACAGGAGTCAGGCCCTTCCCCCACCAAGAGCTCAAATTCATCCAGATGACTGGTGGTTAGACAATCTAATCTGTGTCAGTACTATCAGTAGGATGTCCAGGTGTGGGAGCACCAAAGATGCTGCCCGGTCATTCTGTCCCTCCCAGGCTGAAGCCCCAACCCACACAATAAGGTCTCTCCAGTGCCCCATAAAGAACATGTTACAGGTACCCCCAAATCATTCTTGTGTACCCTCATTGTATCCCTAATTACAGAAGAAGGCATCTTCCTCTTCCTCATCCTCTTCATAGGTCTAAATCCTCATGGCCAAACACTTCTGCTTTCTTAGACATTTTATATGGTGACGTACTTGTGTACAAGTGTGAGGATCTCCAGACACATGCCCAGAAATTGTAGTCCTAGTTAGCTTCCAAGAGATTTTATGGCTGAGGAGTTATTCAAGGGGAAGGGAGAAAGGGAAGACTCACTTATTAAGCATCTACTTTGTGCTAGGTACCGTGCTAAATACCTCACAGATATGCTTATTGATTCTCACAGTCCTGGGGAGTAGGTGCCATTACTATCCTATTTTACAGTTAAGAAAACTGAGCCAGGGTTTAAGAGGCTTGCCCAGGGTTGCAAAGGAGTTAAGTGTTTCAGGCTGAATTTGAACTCAGCTTTTCCTGATTCCAAGCCCAGCACTCTATCCATCACAGCTTTATGGAAGGCAGGAATGGGATAAATAAAAGAAGGTGGAGGCATTTAGTTCTCTGTTTTAGAAAAAAAAAAATCTCTTAGCAGCATAGATGGAGGAGCCAAGGGAAGGAAAATGATAGCCTGTGGGAGGTGGGGGGAGAGGGAGGAAGAAGAGATGAGAGGGAGGGAGGGAGGGAGGAAGAAGAGATGAGAGGGAGGGAGGGAGGAAGGGAGGAAGGGAGGTGTGGGGAGGAGGGGTTTGGATTCTCTTGCCATGCTTCTAGCTCTTCCCTTCCATAGACAAGCTCAGCCGAGGTAGCTATCAAGCCCCAGCCCTATTCCTATGTCTGCTGAGACCCTGAACCTCTCTCCTTTCTGCTGCTTTGTGAGAGATCCAGGAAGTAAGACGTGATACTTTTCTGCTGATCCTAGCTGTTCTGTCTAGATTTCTTTACTCTTTTCAGGTTTTCTGATACTCTGCCACTCCTGTGATTGGCCACTAGGAGATGCACTAATTCACTGTTCCTAATTATCTTTTATTTTGATTTCCTTCACCACCACCAATTTTCTTTTCTTTCTCCTTTTTTCTCTTCCTTCTTTTCCTTTTCTTCCTTCCCTTCTTTCTTTTCCTTCCTTCCTTCCTCCCTCCCCTTCTCTCTCCTTTCCTTCCTCCCTCTCTCCTCTTCTTTCCCTCTCCCTTTCTCTCTCTCCCTTCTTCCTTTTCTCTCCTGCAATTTAAAAAATTTTAAACTTAAATACAAAATGAGAAAAGAAAAGAAAAACATTGTCTTGTACACACCAGATTATAAGAGAGAATTCAATATAAAACAATAAATTTCCATTTCAAGAAAACCTATATAAGAATACTACCCATTGTTTTCAAAGCTGCTCAGCTTTTCTTCAAATTCCTATTGGTTTTCTTTTGTTCTCTGCTATGCAGTTTTTACTTTATTTTTTTCTCCTCCACCCTAAAGGAGGCTACAATTAAAGTGAATATAGATAGATAGATAGATAGATAGATAGATAGATAGATAGAGATAGAAATATCTATAAACGTACACTTATACACATAAGTGTAAGACCATACTTATTTCCTCTTGTCATCTATTTCTCTGATAGCATCTTCCTTCATACATCTATGTCTTTCCATGTTTTTCCAAATCATCCAATTCATTATTTCTTCCATCATAGCAATACTCCAAGCCAATTACATCCCGTCTGAGAAGTTGTATGAAAATTCTCCTCCCCTTTCCTAGCAATTTTCTATATTCTTGGCTACATGGGTTTTGTTTATACAAAAAGATTTTAATTTAAAATAATCAAAATTATTCATTTAAGCTTCTACAATGCTCTTACTTTATTTTTTATTTTATTAATTTTATAATTATACATTTTTGACAGTATATATGCATGAGTACTTTTTATAACATTATCCCTTATATTCATTTTTCCAGATTTTCCCTTCCCTCCCTCTACTCCCTCCCCTAGATGACAGGCAATCTCATACATTTTACATGTGTTACAGTATAACCTAGATATAATATATGTGTGTAAATCCAATTTTCTTGTTGCACGTTAAGTATTGGATTCCGAAGGTATAAGTAACCTGGGTAGATAGACAGTAGTGCTAATATTTTACATTCAATTCCCAGTGTTCCTTCTCTGGGTGTAGTTGTTTCTGTCCATCATTGATCAGCTGGAAGTGAGTTGGATCTTCTTTATGTTGAAGATTTCCACTTCCATCAGAATACATCCTCATACAGTATTGTTGTTGAAGTGTATAGTGATCTGGTTCTGCTCATTTCACTCAGCATCAGTTCATGCAAGTCTCTCCAAGCCTTCCTGAATTCATCCTGCTGGTCATCTCTTACAGATGCTCTCACCTTATAATAGAGTTTAAGGTCTGATACTGTTAAATCTACTTCCTTTACATCTTTTTCCCCTGGTTTCTTTGAAGTTCTTGATCTTTTGTTCTTTTAAATGAATTTTGTTGTTATTTTTGCCTAACTCAGTAAAATAATTGTTATCAATTTAATAGGGATGGCATTTAATAAATAGGTAAAACTGTCATTTTAAACATATTGGTTTTACATGCCCATGAACAATAAATCTCTATTTCAATTATTTAATATCAATTATTTAAATCTGAGTTTGTATAAAAAGTATTTTATATTTATGTTCATATAGCTCCCATGTATTTTGACAAGTATGTGCTCAAATACTTTGCACTGTCTAGTTATTTCAAAAGGGCTAAAACAATACTGAATAATATTGCTGACAATGTAGTTTCTCCATTTTTCACTTCTGATTACATTTATTTTAACTTTGAGATTGTGATTACTGTCTCTGCTTTTTTTTTTTTTAACATATTAAATTCTACTCCTGACCTATATTTTATCTTTATGTGTATCTCTCAGTTTTATATTTCCTGAAAACAGCATATCATTGAATCCAAATTCTTAATCTACTATCCATTTCCATTCATTATTCATCTCATTCACATTTTAAGCTACAATTACTTTCTGTGTGTTTTCCTTCTTATTTTTCCTCACTATCCTTCTTACCCTACTTACTTTGTCCCCTTTCACTCTTCTGTTTACGTCTACCCATTACCTTGCCCTTCTAAGAGTCCTCTTATTCTCTCCCCCCTACCTTATCCCTTTCCCCTCTTAGTTCTTTCTGAATTTAGAAGCTTTTTACACTCTTCTAGATATTTATATCTATATCTATGTCCATCTTTAACCCATTCCCAATGACAGTAAGGTTCCAGCACTATCTACCCTCTCTATAGCTTTTTTTTGTATCAATTTTTTCTTTCATGCCTCTTTGTATGAAATAATCACTCCATTTTATCTCTCCCTACACAGTTTTTTTAGAATCAACCTTATCATACTCAGCTCAGTCCATGCCTTTCTTTCAAATTATCCAAATAGTGCTAACAATCATAAAATTGCTAATATTTTCACTTCACTAATGTTTTCAATATATGAAGTAAACAATTTTGATCTTATTGAGTCTCTTATAATTGGTCTTTAATTTTTGCCTTATATTTCTCCTAGATGTTATATGTCTAATTTTCCCTTAAGCTCTGAGGTTTTTGTCACAAAAACCTGAAAGTCTTTGAGTTTGTTAATTATTCATTTTCTTCATTTAGAATTATGCTTAACTTTGCTTTATAAGTCACCCTTGATTTTAGCTCACTTCTTTTGCTCTACAGAATATAGTATTTTAAGACCTTCAGTCTTTCAACATAATAGCTGCTAGGTCTTATATGATCTTTTTTGTAGCTCCATGATATTTAAATTGTTTTTGTGTTTTTTTCTTGTTGCTTCCAATATTTTCTCCTTAATCTGGGAGCTTTGAAATTTGGCTATGATATTCCTGTAAGTTTTCATTCTGGGATCTCTTTCAGATGGTGATCAATAGATGTTTTCTGTTTCTACTTTTCCTTATTGTTCTAGAACTTCACAACAATTTTCCTTGATAATTTCTTGTAATATTGTTTCAAGATTAGTTTTTTAACTATAATTTTCAGATAGGCCAGATATCCTTATATTATTTCTCCTTGATCTATTCTCCAGATCAGTTGTTTTTCTGATGAGATATTTTATTTTCTCTTCTATTTTTCAATTTTTAAAATTTTGTTTATAATTTCTTGCTGTCTTAGAATGTCATTAGATTTTCCTTGTGCAATTCTAGTTTTCAAAAAATTATTCTTTTCCTTAACTTTTTTATTATTTCTAATTGGTTGGTTTTCTTTTCATAATTTTCTTGATTTTCTTAGCTTGTTCTCTCTTTTTTTTTTTTCCTGATTTTCCCTTAATATCTCTTGTTTTTTTTAAGACTTTTAAAATTCTTCTAAGAACTCTTTTTTGGGCTTGGGACCATTTAATGTTTTGCATTGAAAAAGGAATGACTTTTTTTTAGCTTCAATATCTTCCTCTGAATATTGTAAGGACCCTTTAAATGGGCGGGCACAGCGCAACAGGAGATTTGAGTGGCCCAGAAGTAATCTCTGTGGATATAAGACTGCCCTGTGGGTGGGATCCTGTCCATATTGAGATAGCTTAGTAATGGGTGACAGCTCTCTCGCTGGGTGGCTGTGTGTGTGAGACCTCACAGGCCCTTTATAAGCCCACAGCTCACTGCAGACAGCAGTCGTTCTCTTTAACCTGGCGCTCTTTAACTTGGCTCCCTAACCTGGGGTAGCCAAGCCAAGCTGATGGATAGCTAAGAGCCCATAGCCAGGGATTCTGCTTTCCTGCAAGTGCCCACAATCAACAGGAGGTCCCTAGCCCTTGATCACTACAAGTTTTCAAAATATTCAAAAGGAATTTTTACTGAGAAACACAATAATAGCAACAATAATATCAATAGCAGACATTTCTATGGCACTTTAAGATTTTTATCTCCTGGTCTATTCATACATGTCCTTGAATATCTTTTATGTCACTTTGTGCCCATAAATCAAGATTGGTCATATTTCTATTTAAACCTCATCTAGTATATCTTTGTTGTTTGGTCACTAAGTTTTGATTCTCCTGAGATCGTGTTATTCTTCAACTTGAAAATATATAGCACCCATACAAAAATACAAATGTTCTCATAAGATGGCTTTTTCATCAATGATCAGCTTAAAATGATTAAAAATTGTATCTTAAGAAAATAAGGAAGAGGTAGGCAACTTGAGTAAAGAAAGAAATGGAAGAGTTTACAGGATTTAGTTTTCTGTTTCTAATTTATGCCTATCTAATAATGCCTAATCTTAGATGGACTTGGAAGATGAGAGTGGATCTTTACTAACTCTTCAATCTTGTCCCTAACTCCTTTTTTTAAATAATTCCTGAAAAATTGAAATTGGGCAAGTGGAAGCTAATGACTCCATTAAACATCAAGAAACAAAACAAAATCAAAAGAACGGGAAAAACTGAAAAAAAAAATGAGAAATATCTCATCAGGAAAACAACTGGTCTGGAAGAATAGATTGAGGAGAGAGCATTCAAAAATTATTGGATTAACTGAAAGTCATGATCAAAATAGGAGATATCATATTTCAAGAAATTTTCAAATTTCCCTTATATTTTAGAACTAGAGAATAAAATAGATATTTTAAAAATCCACTTCTCACTTCCTGAAAGAGACTCCAAAATTATAACTCCAGTAATAATATAGCCAAATTCCAGAGATCTCGGGTCAAAGAGAAAATACTTCAATCAGCAAGAAAGAAACAATTAAAATATTGTGGAGACACGGGATCACACAAAATTTAGAAATTTCACTTTAAAGGAGTGGAGGGCTTGTAATATGATATTCTCTAGAAAATCCTAGGCAAAACAGTTAGGATTATAACTAAGAATCACCTACCTATCAAAACTGAGTATAATCTTTTGGGGGGAAATATATATTTAATGGAGTAGAAGACTTTCAGATATTCCTGATAAAAAGACCTGAGCTAAATAGAAAATTTGACATTTAAAAATGAAAGAGTGATGCACTGGGAGAAGACAAAGGAAGAGGCAAAGTGGGGATTTTTTTTTTTAATCTAAAAGGGATATGCAAGGAAATTTTTATCAATGGAGGGAAAGATGGAGGAAGTGTGTGGCAAGCAATGCTTGAACATCATTCTCTTTTAATTGTCTCAAAGAGGGAATAATATACAATCTCAGATGGGTATAGAATTGAAACTTGCCCAAGAGGGAAATAGAAAGGGAAGGTGATAAGAGAAAGGGAGGGATTGTAACATGCCCTCCTGGCAGTTACAATTACTAGTCTGTCCTAGACCCAACAGAGTACCTTTGACCACTGACTTTTGCAATGTCAACTCTACCCAGCTCACCTCCTCTGAGACCTTCAAAGGACTCTGGCCACGATCTCCTGAATCTATACTTTAATAACCGGTTAGCACGCTCAAGAACAGCCACGAGTAATCTTAAAAACCTTTATTATACCTATTCACATAATGCCCTGACTTGTTGGTTCCCTAGTGAACACCTAGTTTGAAGACCCACCTGTTCACTACCAAGCTCCTTACCTCTCGGTTATCCCTCCACTTGGCTCAGGGAGCCAGGTTAAAGAGCGCCAAGTTAAAGAGAGCGAATGCTGTCTACAGTGGGCTTATAAAGGGCCTGTGAGGTCACACACACACAGCCAACCAGCAAGAGTCACCCATTACAAAGCTATCTCAATGTGGTCAAGATCCCACCCACTGGGCAGTCCTATATCCACAGAAATTACTTCCTGGCCTCAATCTCCTGTTGCACTGTGTCTGCCCATTTAAAGGGCCCTTACAATTCCCTTCTCTTGTTTTGCGGAAACCGCACATCTCATCAAGCTAAACTTTTAGCACCAGCTATATATAGTTCACTTGATCCATGAGATGACAGAGTGTTATGCCCAAGGAGGTACAGAGCAGCAGATCAGTAAACAGAAGTATGACAATGAGAACCAGGCTCAACAGTGGCCCAAGTGTTCAACCCATTCATCAAAGTCATACTCGAGATAATAAGCCAAAGAGTTTGGATGCCAATGAGGTAGGATGTCAACACTGAGGTGGGAAGTCAACAAGATAAAACATCACAATTCTAGTTAACAATTAAATACTCGTGAGGTAGGTTGTCACAATTCTAGTTACATTTATCACAATCCTAGAGCAATTCTAGTTTCACAGGTGCACATAAGCAAAGTCATGTCCAGTAACATTGTCTCAATAACAATGGCAGGTGGGTGTGTTGGTTTTTCACCCACTAATTTAAAAGCATAGTCCTTCAATAGAAAGCATAGGGCAAAGCCTCTCCCCAGGCCACCATATGGCAAGTAGCCACAGGAGGAGCAAGCAGGCCCACAATCTTTATATTGCATATCACCCAAGACAGTCCATTTCAGCTGCTACACTGGAACTGTCTGCTGTCTCTGGTGTCACCGTCAGGAGGGGCATTGCTGCCATCAGCTTCTGCTGACATCTGGCTGGTCCCTCTGGGATGTTGTCTGGTCCTTCTCTTGGATCCCAAGTTCACAAATGTCTCTAGTGGGGATGAACTCTGCTGCTGGATCTGCACCTAGGAAGGAATGTACCCGGGGCCCAACTTGGGCCTTTCCAAATGCCATCCAGGCCTTTCCACATCACAGTGGAAACAAAGTTGTTGTCAAAAAGATTAACAAAAGTCAGACAAAAGTTAGTCAGTCTGTCACTTAGCTGCACTTTCTGTGTATGCCCGAAGTGCATTGCTAAGGTAAAATGCAAAGAATTTTAAAATGTAAAACCAAAATAACTTAAAAATATAAAATCAAAATAGTAATGTAAAATCAAAATACTTTAAAGATGTAAAATCAAAAGTGTTTAGAAATGTAAAATCAAAATTTAAAAATTGCAAGCAATCACATATATGTATTGCCACATCTTGTGCATATCCCAAAATTCCCTTCTCTTGTTTAGAAGAGAAGATCTTGGGGATAGTCTGTGCAGTAATGACTTTACTAATAGGATTATAAGAAATGCCAATGGAATGGGCAAAGTCAAATTCAATGCAAAAACACCTAAAGGCAAAATATTTGTAAGCCAATCCATAAACTGTCTTAAATGCATGTGAAATTTCTACAATGGAAAAATGGTTGCTCACATGTCTAGCTGCTTCTCCAGATTGGAATCAAGCCATAATGTCCATTGGTCTTAAAACATTAAATTTCAAACCATAAGGGTTTTATCCTTAGGGAGTATAGAAGAGTAAAAGAAAGATAAGCTGTGTAGCCTGATTGTAAATGATTTGAAGGTCCACTCTGAAAATGGACATGTGATCTTTGACCCAGGAGGAAAAGTAATACCAGATTTATTGATTCACACTCCTGAAGTACAATTCAGTATCAGAAACTCAAACTTTGATTTTAGGCAAAAGAATTCAGGGATATAGCCGAGTGTTCTTTTTTCATTAACTGTATGAGTGGCAGACCACTGAAAAGGTATCAGCTCTGTTAAGAACTTCGAGAGCGAGTGAGAAAGCGCTCAGATAAATATACCCTACGTGTCCATTTTCAGAGTGGACCTTCAAATCATTTACAATCAGGCTGTTAGAATCTTATATTTGCAAATTGTGATAACTAAAGAGGAAGCTAGGAGCATGGCAGAAGGCTACACAGCTTATCTTTCTTTTACTCTTCTATACTCCCTAAGGATAAAACCCTTATGGTTTGAAATTTAATGTTTTAAGACCAATGGACATTATGGCTTGATTCCAATCTGGAGAAGCAGCTAGACATGTGAGCAACCATTTTTCCATTGTAGAAATTTCACATGCATTTAAGACAGTTTATGGATTGGCTTACAAATATTTTGCCTTTAGGTGTTTTTGCATTGAATTTGACTTTGCCCATTCCATTGGCATTTCTTATAATCCTATTAGTAAAGTCATTACTGCACAGACTATCCCCAAGATCTTCTCTTCTAAACAAGAGAAGGGAATTTTGGGATATGCACAAGATGTGGCAATACATATATGTGATTGCTTGCAATTTTTAAATTTTGATTTTACATTTCTAAACACTTTTGATTTTACATCTTTAAAGTATTTTGATTTTACATTACTATTTTGATTTTATATTTTTAAGTTATTTTGGTTTTACATTTTAAAATTCTTTGCATTTTACCTTAGCAATGCACTTCGGGCATACACAGAAAGTGCAGCTAAGTGACAGACTGACTAACTTTTGTCTGACTTTTGTTAATCTTTTTGACAACAACTTTGTTTCCACTGTGATGTGGAAAGGCCTGGATGGCATTTGGAAAGGCCCAAGTTGGGCCCCGGGTACATTCCTTCCTAGGTGCAGATCCAGCAGCAGAGTTCATCCCCACCAGAGACATTTGTGAACTTGGGATCCAAGAGAAGGACCAGACAACATCCCAGAGGGACCAGCCAGATGTCAGCAGCCCTCCAGAAGCTGATGGCAGCAATGCCCCTCCTGACGGTGACACCAGAGACAGCAGACAATTCCAGTGTAGCAGCTGAAATGGACTGTCTTGGGTGATATGCAATATAAAGACTGTAAATGGACAAGGGGCCTGCTTGCTCCTCCTGTGGCTACTTGCCATATGGTGGCCTGGGGAGAGGCTTTGCCCTATGCTTTCTATTGAAGGACTATGCTTTTAAATTAGTGGGTGAAAAACCAACACACCCACCTGCCATTGTTATTGAGACAATGTTACTGGACATGACTTTGCTTATGTGCACCTGTGAAACTAGAATTGCTCTAGAATTGTGACAAGTGCAATAGAGAATTGTGAGAAACTAGAATTGCTCTAGGACTGTGATAAATGTAACTAGAATTGTGACAACCTACCTCACGGGTATTTAATTGTTAACTAGAATTGTGATGTTTTATCTTGTTGACTTCCCACCTCAGTGTTGACATCCTACCTCATTGGCATCCAAACTCTTTGGCTTATTATCTCGAGTATGACTTTGATGAATGGGCTGAACACTTGGGCCACTGTTGGTTGAGCCTGGTTCTCATTGTCATACTTCTGTTTACTGATCTGCTGCTTTGTACCTCCTTGGGCATAACACTCTGTCATCTCATGGATCAAGTGAACTATATATAGCTGGTGCTAAAAGTTTAGCTTGATGAGATGTGCGGTTTCCGCAAAACAAGAGAAGGGAATTGTAAGGGCCCTTTAAATGGGCAGACACAGTGCAACAGGAGATTGAGGCCAGGAAGTAATTTCTGTGGATATAGGACTGCCCAGTGGGTGGGATCTTGGCCACGTTGAGATAGCTTTGTAATGGGTGACTCTTGCTGGTTGTCTGTGTGTGTGTGACCTCACAGGCCCTTTATAAGCCCACTGCAGGCAGCAGTCGCTCTTTTTAACCTGGCTCCCTGAGCCAAGTGGATGGATAGCCCAGAGAGGTAAGGATTTTGGTAGTGAACACATGGGTCTTCTGACCAGGTGTTCACTAGGGAACCAACAAGTCAGGCATCAAGTCAGATCATTATGTGAGTAGGTATAATAAAGGCTTTTAAGATTACACATGGCTGTTCTTGAGCGTGTTACTCGTTATTAAACTATAGATTCAAGAGATCGTGGCCAGAGACCTTTGAAAGTCTCAGAGGAGGTGAGCCGAGTAGAGTTGACACTACAAAGATCAGTGGTCAAAGGTACTCTGTTGGGCCTAGAGCAGACTAGTAATTGTAACTGCCAGGAGGGCATGTTACAAGGGATAATAAAGGAGAGTGTGATTAAGGAGCAGTGAGTGGTTGGGAGCAAAAGGAAGAAACAACAACAACAACAAAATGAGTAAGGAAAATACACAGTAATCGTACCTTAATGTGAATGGAATGAGCTTACCCATAAAACAGAAGCAGATAGAAGAATGAATTAGAAACCAGAATTGAACAATATGTCCTTTACAAGAGACACACTTGAAACAGAAAGACATATACACAGAGTTAAAATAATGTGCAGAATCAATTATGTTTTGGATAAACTAAAAAAGAGACGGGGTAGTGGTCATGATTTCAGACAGTGCACAAGCAAAAATAGACTCTAATTAAAAGGGATAATCCTAATTCTTATTAAAGGAGATATTACATTTTCTAAAAGATACTATAGAGGATGAATACAAAAGAATTTACAGTAAATTGGTGAAGACCTCATTTCTCAAATAAATATATCTCAAATTTATAAAAACAAGAGCCATTCCCCAACTGATAAAAGTCAAAGAATATGAAGAAGCAATTTTCAGGAGGACATCAAAGCTACATATAGTCATATGGAAAATAAATACTCTAAATCACCATAGATTAGAGAAATGCAAATTAAAACAAGTATCTGAGGTAATCACCTCACACCTATCAAAGTAACATGCTGGAAAGAAAGAGAGGAAAATAGGTATACTAATGAATTGTCGATGGAGTTGTTAAATGGTTCAACCTTTCTGGGAAATAAGTTGGAACTTTGTTCAAAAGGCTAATAAATTCTACATACTCTTTGACCCAATAATACCACCACTAGGTCTGTATCCCAAAGAGATCAAAGAAAAAGAAAAAGGATCTATATATGCAAAACATTTAGAGTGGCTCTTTTTGTGGTGGCAAAGAATTGGAAATCAAGGGGATACTCATCTTTTGGGGAATGGTTGAACAAGTTGTAGCATATAATTGTTATGGAGTACTATTGTGCTTTGAGAAATGATGAATGGTTTTAGAAAAACATGACAAGACCTATGTGAATTTATGCAAAGTGAAGTTAGAACAGCTTGGAGATCATTAGGAACAGTTAACAGCAATGCTGTAATGATGTTCAGTTGTGAAAGACTTGGCTTATTCTGATCAATACAATGAGTACAAATTGAAGTATGCTTTTCTCACTTTATTTATTTTGCTTTTTTGCAATATGGTTCAATGTTGTAATGATGTTCAATTGTGAAAGACTTGGCTTATTCTGATCAATACAATGATCCAAGACTATTTAAAGGATTCATGATGGGAAAAAAAAATTCTATCCACTTCCAAAAAGACATAGAGAACTGATGAACTTTGGGTGCAAGTTGAAATATAATTTTCCTGCTTTATTTTTCTTGCTTTTTTGCAATATGGGCTAATATGAAAATGTTTGGATAATTTTATATGTATAATTGATATAATGCTTGCTTTCTTAGTGAATGGGAGAAGGAATGGGAGGAAGGAAAATAATTTGAATCTCAAAATTTTAAAAGAAAATGTTAAAAATAAGTTAGTCTTTTAGAAGTTGATTACTACATGTAATTGGAAAAAATAAAATATGCAATTTTTCACTTTAAAAAATGAGCTCCTGCATCTCAGCCTACTTCCCTTCAGTCTACTAAAATGTCTCTCTCCCTTGCAGGACTCGTTCCATCTCACTCCCACTGCACTGCTCCCCACCCCCCAATCGAAATCTCTTTCCCAATCACTACTGGATTTCTTTTCCCCTACCCCTTCCCTCCAAGTTCAAGGCAGAGATCATCAGGGCAATTGCTACAGGAAGGAGGAGGGGCTTCAGTTCTTCTGGGAGGATCGATCTTAAATTCAAATAATTGCAGATCCAGACCTGGACACTTTTAAGTCAGGTAATGTTTCTTCCCTGGGATTGGTATTACAATTAATTAATTAGCCCGCCCAGTCCTTGATCTCCCCCTTCTCCCCACTCCCAACTCCTCTGGTCACCCTCCAGCCTGAGAAGTAGGACGCCTTGGACTATGAGCTGCAGCTTGGAACAAAAAGACCTTTCTCCTGCTTACCCACCATTTTTCACACACTACGCCTCTAGAGGACAGGGAGACTAAGAACTGACATGGAAAGGAGAGGTTATTGCTGAGAAACTTGTCCATCTCTCTGACTTGCCTCTGACAAGTGCTGCCTCTTTTGTGGTCCCCGAGAGAAACAGGGAAGGGCAATTGCCATCTTCTAATACTCTTAAAAAAAAAACAAACCCCCCCCAAACCTAATTCTTTTAAAATTCTTTAAAAAAAATTCCTTTATCAACAACAATAAGACTGTTTCTATCTGCATTTGAATGAATATCAAAGGAGAACAGGAAAAATAGCCGGAGGATTAGCAGCAGCATCTGGGAACATTTTATTTTATTTTATTTCATTTTTAATTAAGTTTTATAATTATGACATTTTCTTTGACAGTACATATGCATAGGTATTTTTATTTTTTTTTTACAACATTATCCCTTGTACTCCCTTCTATTCCGAGTTTTTCCCCTCCTTCCCTCCACCCCCTCCCCTAGATGGCAGGCATTAGCTGGGAACATTTTATAAAATATTTTAAGGTCTGCAAAAAACTTGTCCTCAAAGGAATCCAAGGAAGTTACCCTCCTTACTCTCCCATTCTTTTCTTCCTGCTCTTTCCTGTTTCCTTCCCCCTTTTCCAGGAGAATTCCTATCTCAAGTTGAAGGGTGGTGCTATGGAGAATTAGGGGGACTGAGTTAATTGGGAAGGAGTGAATAGGACTTCTAGCTTTAGAGTAGAATTCCTCAGGATTCATTTAGACCAGTGTATTGATTTTATCATAAAGGAACCAAGGAGCTGATGTGGGTGAAGATCAAGGTCACTTATTCGTGAGAGGGCATAAGTAGTAGGACTGGTTAGCATTTGAATGTAGGTCCTCAGATTTAAGTTGGCCCCCTTCCATCAGCTTACCAGAAAATAGAGAGGGAGACAATGCTCAAAGGATAAAGGGCAGCCAATTCATTTTTATACTTTTGCCCTAGCTCTGGCTAATGGGTATTTATTCCTTGCCACTGAAAAGTCAGTTTCTGTTGAGCAAAAATTTACCAAGTCCTACAGTGCAGAGTGTTGGAGATTCAAAGCTGAGAAAACAGTCCTTTCCTTGAAGAAATGTTCAAACTGACAGTTTAAGGGAAGTCTGTTGTATATTGCAGTATTTAGAAACTTAAGTTATGTCACAGGAATGAATTTTCAGAAGGACGTAAGTCTAGGGCAGTTCTTTTCCAGGGAAGATTTTAGTCGAGAGAGATCCCATTGGGGGGAAGAGGGAAGGGTGGAGTTTTCTCTCTGGGTGGCCCTCGGGAGGCTAGACTTGGAGTAGAGATAACAAATCACTGAAGAAATAATCAGGTCCCACATCAGTATAGTATTACCAATGAAGCCAGCCTCCTGTTTTGTAAAAAAGGTTAGTGACTCATGGCAAGGAACACAATCAGAGCTACTCAGAGGAATAAATGTTGCTCCTTCACTGACCCTGTCTCACGGTGCTCTGTTTTCTGTCTCTTAGAGACATGTGGCTCTACCTGGCCTGCCTCATCGGCCTTTACCATCTCTTTCGCCGGTACCAGGAGAGGCAGGTGGTGAGTAATCTCGAGGACAAATATGTCTTCATCACGGGCTGCGACTCTGGATTTGGGAACCAGCTGGCCAAGCAGCTGGACCTTCGAGGTCTGAGGGTGCTAGCAGCCTGTCTCACAGAAAAAGGAGCTGAGCAGCTGAGGCGGGAGACTTCTGGCAGAGCAGAGACGGTGATCCTGGATGTAACCAAGACCGAGAGCATCACGGCCGCTGCCCAATGGGTGAAGCAGCGAGTGGGAAATAAAGGTATGACCTAGATTTCTTCATTCAGTTTGTTTCTGGAGAAAAATTCAATTTGACATTTGAAAAGCACCTACTATGTGTAAAGTACTATGCTAAATTAAATAAGATACAGTTTTTACTTTTAACGAGCTTTTACAAGCTCCTATGGAGATTACACATACTCAAATAATTTATTATTTTAAAAAATAGTGAAATAAGTTCAACAGAGAGAACCAAAATCTCTGTGGGAAACGTGTAAGAAGCTGTAATCATTTTTAGCTAGGGTAGTCAAATAAGTCTTCATTGAGGAGAGATTTCAACAGGCAGATGTTGGGAAGGAGAGAGTCCAATTCAGATATGGATGAGCAAAAGTAGTATGAGCTGAACAGATAACAGAAATAGTAGGATGAGAATGAAGACTCAGTAATCAAGGTGAGCTAGAAAGTTGAGTTCCCAAGATAGAAGTGGGGGGGACAGTACTATGGAGAAACTTGATTGACAGGATCAGTAGTTTATATTTATTTTGAAGGCAATGGGGAGAGGCTGAAGATTCTTACGCAGAGGAATAACTTGATTAGATTGTTGCTTTGGGGAGGGAAAAATCAAAGGGAGACTTCTTATGAGGCTATTTTGTTAGTCCACCAATGAGAGTGGTAAAGAGGAAAGGAGGAAGAAGCATGTCTAAGAGATGGATCCTATTCAGTTTTTGGTTTTTTGTGGGTTTTTTTTTTTTTTTTTTTTGGAGTTCATCTATTATTATTATTTTAAATTAATTTCATAATTATAACATTCTTTGACAGTACATATGTATAGGTAATTTTTTACAACATTATCCCTTGTACTCCCTTCTGTTCTGAATTTTCCCCTCCTTCCCCCTACCCCCTCCCCTAGATGACATGCATTCCCATACATATTAAATATGTTATAGAATATCCTAGATACAATATATGTGTGCGGAACCTAAATTTTTGTAGTTGTTGTTGCAAAGGAAGAATTGGATTCAGAAGGTAAAAATAACCTGGGACGAAAAACAATACAAACAGTTTACACTCATTTCCCCTTCTCTGGGTGTAGCTGATTCTGGATGGACCCTATTCAGATAATTAGGATGATTTCCTTTATGTTCTGGACTTTCACTTTACTCTCTGCTTTTTTTCATTTCTTTAAATTGGAAAGTACAGAAATTCAAGTTGCTCCTGAATTTGGATAATGGTAGCAAGTCAAAGTGCAGAAAATCAGGTGACATCAGTATGATAGGGCCAATTAATTTAGCTCCTGAATTGGCAGAAATTTTGTATCACTTGTAAATCGACCATCTAGCAAATACTCCATTGCCTACTATTTAATCCTAGAGTGGGCCTGTTGTTTTTTTGAACCCAGCCCTTAGAAATTTGCATTTATACTGATGGTGTGTCTTTTTTGATACTCCCCTCCTGCAGAAAATTGTTCTGCTGTCACAAGCACATTCTCAAGGAGTTTATAATCTAGTGAGAGAGACAATAATATGTACAAACTTCTCTCAAGGATTCCTTTCCTGACCGCTCTTAAATAGTTCCTTTCCCCCAAAATCCCTCTGCTCCCTGAAAACTTTTCTAAAGTTTTGAATTGAGCTAGGGGGGCGGGGGAAGGAGAGGGAGGCAGTAGACACAATTACCGTCTCCCAACAGAAAAGCCTTTAAATGTCCCTTAACAACAATAATGATATCCATTAATATGGGATCTTTTGGTTTCCAATGTGTTTTCACATGCATGATTTCAGCACATTTGGTACTTCCTGACTGATGAGCCCTCACTACCCCTGGCTACTGCAAATATGATTATACAGTTTAATAGATAGAGGAACTGAAATTAGCCCAGTCACACAGCTGCTCCAATAAAAAGATTCCACTTCACCAAGATTATTTTTGCTAGGTGCCCTGCTCAGTGCTAGATAGGATGGGTGACAAAAGTCCCTGAGCCATGATTCTCACATTCCAGAGGAGTTTGGAATGGGAAATAGCAGAAAGTTTGGGGATGGAAATGGGGATTGACATGTTTTAGGAATGGTGAGGAAACTGGGTTGGATGGACAGAGCTCTCTTTAGTAGAAGCTAAGGTTGAGTCAATAGCACATCATGTGCCAGGCCTTTCAGAAAACTTTGGTCAGCAACAGGAAAACAAATTCCTGTAGAGAGAGGAGGGACAGAACTCACTTCCCAGGGCTCAGCTTTGCCAGAAGTGCTTGAGGACTCTCACTAATTTCTTTTCCCTCTCTCACTTCTACCTCTTGTTTCTGTTGGTTCTCTGCTTGGGCCTAATGATAAAATTATCTTCTCATCTAAATCTCTACAGTCCTGTAAACAAAACAAGACCCCACAGCTCCCGGTGCTGCTTGAAAAGAGTAAAGGCTAAAAGAGGTAGGGCAGGAAAGGCCAAATGGTGAAAGAGGTAAAGGCTCCAGACTTCTCAGACTTCTGTGTTTGAAGGGTAGTTATCTTATCAGGTCTAAGGAGGTGGCCTTTCAAAGGTCTGATTTTGCTGAAAGAGAGAGAAGGTATCTTCTTCTCTAGAAATCTTCATTTGAAAAATCAATTGCATTGGAAAAGGTGGTCAGACCTTTGGAAAGACCTTCTAATTCTTAGGGAATAAAGGGACCACGGGTGATTTCAAGAGCAGTGGAATGTTTTTCCTGAACATCATGGAAAAATAATATTTAGAGCTATAAAGAATCTTGAAGATCATTTAGCAAGAGTTCTTAGCCTAGACATTGTATTTTTAATTTGTTCTTTTTCTAGCTTTCTTAGTTGCATGCCCAATTCATTGATCTTCTCTTTCTCTATGTAAGTAAGCATCTAGAGATATAAAACTTCTCCTAAGAACTGCTTCGGCTACATCCCATAAATTTTGGTATGTTATCTCTTTTATTGGATCTTAGGTATTTTTTTAAAATTTGGATAACCATCAATATTGATTTCCTTTGTATTTTATTTTATATGTTTAAAAACATCACTTTGAAAAGGGATCTATAGGTGCAATCCAAAGGGCTCATGGTGCAAGAAAAATCAAGATCCTCTAATAGTCCAACCTCTTCATTTATAGATGACAAAACTGAGGCCAGAAGGGTGAGCTCCATTTCCTAGCTAATAAACTATAAAGTCAGGATTTCACAGGAGCATAGATTAATCAATCAGCAGGCTTTTATTAAGTGTCTACCCTTTGAGGCTACACATACAAATGAGATGATCCCTTCTTCAAGGAATTTGAAAATTTTGCACAAGTCTTTTGAGATTTCTTTGAAACCATTCCCTTCACCATATCTGCATGCTCGTATACCACTACCTCAGTGGACTCTCCTTCTCTATAGAATCTCCCCTAGTTAAGCCCTTTATAGCTTGTCCCTGCTTCTGAATTTCCATGGGACTTCCACAGGTCCCCACGCTCCCCTCAGAACTGTTTTCTGTGGAAGCATATTTAAGGAGAGGCAACAAACCATTTTTGTGACCATGAATGAACCTGTTATTTTCACATCTTGATTTCCTTATCTGAGAAATGAGAAACAGGTGATGATTTCCCAAGGGTTCTTTCAGGCTTGTAATTTCAAGTCTTCTCTTTCCCAACTGGAGTGCAACCTCTTAGAAGGGAAGAGAACTGACTCCTCCTTCCAAGAACCCAGAAAAATGCCCAGGATGAGTTCCGGTGGGTGTGAACTGGAGCGAATTGCGGTGCTGGTACTTGCTAATCCCTCAGCAGAGGCTTCCGCTCTTCCAGGGCTCTGGGGCCTGGTGAACAATGCCGGCATCTCCTTGCCCTCGGCCCCCAATGAGTGGCTGAACATAGAGGACTTCCTGAAAGTGCTCAATGTGAACCTCATTGGGCTGATTGAGGTGACCCTGAATCTGCTTCCCCTGGTGAGGAAGGCCCGGGGCAGGATCGTCAGCATGTCCAGCGTGATGGGTCGCCTGTCTCTCTTTGGGGGTGGCTACTGCATTTCCAAGTACGGGGTAGAGGCTTTCTCCGACAGTCTCAGGTAAGGCCCTTCCCCTGAACCAGAGGGGGCTTACAGGCCCTTTTTCTTCACACTCCCTTCTCCATAGTTCCCCCAAGTCCCATCCCTTTTGTCCTAGTTACTGCCCACTGCTAATAAAATCATAAAAATGATGCTAGTGTTAATAATCATGTTTGTATATCTCTGAGCTATTCAGAGTACTTTCCTCATAATGGCCCTTTAAGGTAGGCCTGATAAACATTATTTGGAAGTGATGAGGGGGTGTGACAACAGCTCACCTGGTGCTCAGAGCCCATTGGCAGACGAGATTTTTTCCAGGTTTCCCATCACAGCCCTCAGAGGCAGTTTAAAGGGCGTGTGAGCCTGAGCAAGTCACAGACTCTCAGAGCCTCAGTAGCATCATCTGTAGAATGGGGACAACAATGTTTACAAGACCTACCTTACAGAGGAAAGCACTCATAAACATCCCAGCCTCTCCCATCCCCTCCCTCTCTGTCCCCAGCCTCTTCTTTCAGACAGAGCCTTTCAAATCATGTTCCGGTTCTGTCCCTCCCATAGGCGGGAACTCCGCCACTTTGGGGTGAAGGTAGCCATGGTGGAGCCTGGTTTCTTCAAGACCAACATCACCAACGAGAAGACTTTTTCCCAGAGCTACCATGAGCTGTGGGAACGCTTGGACCCTGAAGTCAGGCAGTGTTATGGCCAGAAGTTCTTGCATGCCTGTGAGTCCTCCCCTTCCAGGAAGGGCCCTGGGCTGGCAGGAGGAGGGAGAGAGAAAGAGAGACCATTCCCCCTCCATGCCAGTAAACTCCATGGGCTCCGGAGCTAAAGAAACTGAGCCATGTGAAGCCAGAAGAAATGAAATGGGGGGAGGGAGGCTTAAAGGAGGAATATCAGAGGTGTTATGGAAACCACGGAGTCCACATTGTACACATGGGGAAAAGGAGGCTCTAAGAGGTGGCTCCCAGTTATAGACAGAGCTAGGATTAGAGTACAGCACTCCTGACCTCTCGTATAACCACACAGAAGTGTCTCTGTCAGGCAACAAGCATTTATTAAGCACCTGTTGTGTGCCAGGCACTGCTAAGAGAAGCACAGAAGGGAATAAGCATTTATATGGCATCTATTACTTACCAGCTCTGCGCTGAGCTTTTTGGGTTTTGTTTTTGTTTTATTTTTTTGCTTTTTTGCTATTTTTTGTTTGTTTGTTTGTTTGTTTTTACAAATAATCAATCCTCACAACAGCCCAGCAAAGTAATAGCTAACTGCTACCATTTATATCTCATTTACTATTGGCCAAGCACTGTGCTAAGCCCTTTATCCTTATCATCCCATTTGGCTCTTACACTCACCCTAGGAGGTGGGTGCCACTGTGATATTCATTTTCTAGTTGAGGAGACTGAGGCAAACAGAAGTAATTAGCCCAAGCTTGCAGAGCCAGAGAGAGTCTGTGACCACACATGAACTTCAGACTTGCGGGTTCATAACTCAGGATTAGATTGTAAACTCCTCACAGCATATAGCTATAGCTACATAGATAATGAAATATATATAATGATAGTGAAAATTATTATTATATAAGATCCCGAGCTGCTTTCCCCTTCTCTTGGTTGCTGAGTACAGGTACACGGTCTGGGGAATGTGGGTTCATCTCTGGGCCTGAGCTATGGGACGGAATGTGACTTCTGCCAATGCAAACAAGGACTAGGATTTTGTCCCCTTATTCCAGAGGTCATGCAAAAGCAGAGGGATGGGTGGAAAAGAATGGTGGGCGGTACAATCCAAGCAGGGTTAACCGTCCCCTTTTCATTCTCTTTCTCCCATAGTTCTCCAATCTACTCATGACATGCAGAATTTCTGCCAACCAGACCTCTCCCTAGTGACCAACTGTCTGGAGCACGCCTTGACCTCTCATCATCCACGTACCCGCTACTCAGCCGGCTGGGATGCCACTCTGTTCTTTCTTCCCCTATCCTACTTGCCCACTAGACTAGTGGATTACATTTTTTCGTGGAATTATCCCAAGCCCGCCTGTGCCTTGTGACGGCATGGGGAGACGGAAGGAGTAGCAAACGATAAGGCAAGGGGAGAAGCAGTTCCTAAGTCAGAGTTTGGTGTGCAGGAGGCAGAAGAAGAGTCCTAGAGAGAATAAAACCCAGTAAACATCTATTCAGTACCTCTTATGCACAAGATTCTGTGCTAGGCACTGGTAGGAATGTGAATATGAGTAAGACCTGGTTCCTGTCCTTAGTAATAATACTACTAATAAAACAGCATTTGCAAAATACAAATATTATATTGTTTAATCATCACAACAACGTGGGGGGGAGGGATAGATTCTATTATTATCCCCACTGTATAGATGAGGAAACTGAGGCTAGGTGATTTTCCCAGGGCCACACAGCTTACAAGCTCCTGAAGCTTGATTTGAATGTTGATCTTTCTGTCTTGGATACAACATTTGATGCACTGGGCCATCTAGCAGCCTTGAGGAGCTTAGCAGAACAGGAAAGACACAGACATAAATAACTATGATACAAGGCAGAATGATGGTAGAATAGCAGAGAAGAAGAAAGCGTATGGATGTTCCAAGAAGAGAAATAACAGGTGTCCAGAGAAGCTTTGGCCCAGCAGGGTGGGATAGCGTACCTGGGACAGACTGATAACCCCCACTGATGGTTCTTCCCCTCAAGAACGTGCCTTCTCTTTTTCCTTCTCTTCCTACATTCTCTTACTTGGGAACTGCATCTACTCAGACTGGCTGTTGTCCTCTCTGTCTAGCTGACTCGCAATCCTCAGAGATTCTCTCCACTGATTTTCACATGACCAATTTACTGGGATGACCTAATTGCACCTCAGATTTAGCCTCTCTAAAATGGCATGAATCACCTTGCTTCCTGAAGGCAGATCTCCAAACTTAGTGCAATGTCTTGCACATAGTGTGGGTGCTCACTAAGTACTGAGTGATTGACTGATTGATTGGTTGAAGCTTTCCTGTCTGGGTAATTATACCACCACCAAATCTTATGTTCCAAATCTCAGAATCTAAAACTGAATGTCCTGTGGGTTGTCCAGTTATTTTTCAGTAGTATCTGACTCTATGACATAAACGTCAGAAGTTATATTATCCTTTAAGGTTTACAAAGCATTTTACTTACTGATATTATTTAGCCCATGATTCAGGGACCCCATAGCCTCAAATTCAGACAGGCTGGATTTATTCATCATGGGGGTTAACCCCTACCCACTACTACCACCAAGAAAATGGTAATTCCATCTTTAACCCAGGGCTTTCACCAGCACTCAAAAATTCATTTATATCCAGGCTACCCAACTCCAGGACTTCATCTATTCCAGGCCTTCCCCAGACCTGGCAGAGACCATAAACCCTCAGCCGGACCTAGACCCCAACCACTACATGGGTACTTGAACCTTGAGAGAGAACTTGAACAGTCTCCATCTGCCTCCCTTAATAGATCTCTCCACCACAGATATTCTTTCTGGACTCATTCTCAGAGGTTCATGTGACTCTCTAGTCCAGTGATTCTAAATCCCTGACTGCCTATGTACAAACTCCCCATCTCTAACTATCTACTTCCTTATTCCCATCCTCCTCCTGTTCTGTTCTCTTCTCCCTCCATATTTATATAATATCTGACTTTAAGATCTTCCCAGACTCTGCTGAGTCCTCTGGAATCCCTGCTCCACATTAGCAAACTTCTTTTCCTTCTCTCTCCTTCTGTCTTCTGTCAATCATTGAGATTTAGCTCTTTGCTGATGGCATTCAATCCTTGCTAATACTGGTTTCACTTTGACTAATATTCCCTGACTCATTGATTATATAGTTGGAAAACTCCTTGCTTCCCATTGCCACTTTCAAATTCTCAACCACAATTCCAAATTAACTTCTGTCCTTTGAGGTTCATGTTATCCAAATTTGTCAGATTCTAGTAGCCTTTATCTAATGACCATTTCCAGGATATCCTTCTTTCCTAGCTCATAGTGTTTTGTTTTGTTTTGTTTTGTTTTGTTTTGTTTTGTTTTTCTTGTTCTCAACTGTCCTCACACTAGGAGAATTTAACATACATCTTAATGTTGCTTTAGCTCCCTTAAATTTCCAAGACCGTCCATCTCATAACCTACTCTTCCACTCTGCCTCACAGAGATAGTCATGCCCTTAATTTTAGTATTACTGACAAATATTCCACTTCCTTGTTCATGAGCTCCTCATTCCTTTATCTGCTTATAATCTTTTATCATTCCTTGCTTCTCTCCAGGCAGTCACCAAATCTTTTTGTACCCCTAAACCCATGTTTGCATATTTCCCTATATCTTAAGATCCCTAACTTTGTTCTTCATCATCACTGTGACCTGAAATCCTTCTGTCCCTCAGTTCTTTCCAGTCCATCACCCCTTGGTGAGTCATTAGTTTGACTTTACAGTATTCTCTACACTTGCATTCCTTGCCCTTTTGTCCTTTTGCTGATCATACCTTGCCAAATCCTAACCTTCAATTAGTCCCACCATTCACCACTTTTTCTTCTCTTTAAATGCTGTTAGATGGAATTTACAAAAATAACAAAACCATGGTAATTGTGGTCCACTAAAATTTTATGTTACATAATTTCAAATGTGCCCTTATCATAGCAAAGAAATCCTTCCAGTTCTTCCTTTATTCCACTACTACAGAAGCTGTTTTAAATCTCTTTTCTTTTCACCACCCTTCCCCCAACATAGCATTTCTTTTATCCACTTACCTGAGGACTTTTCTTCATATTTCAACAACAATAACAAAATTGAAGACATCACCAAAATTTCTCCTATTCCTCCTTCTCCCTCATCCAACATCTCTTTGATATTTTCCCCATCTGTCATCTCCTTCATTTTATTTAGGATTTAATAAAGACATAACCTTTTTTTTTCTCAATAGTATTTTATCTTTCCAAAAAAAGTAAAAATGGTTTCCATATTCATTATTGTAAGATTTTGTGTTCCAAATATTTCTCCTTCCCTTGTTTAACTTCACTCTTCTCAAAACAGCAACCTGATATAAGTCAAACATGTACAATCCTTTTAATTATATGTCCATATTTGTCATATTGTGCAAGAAAAATCAGACCAAAAGAGAAAAAAAACTCAAGAAAAGTCAAACAAAAAAAGATCAAAGGTACTTCAATCATGGCATATTCAGTCTTTATAGAGCTATCTCTATGGCATTTTTCCTTAATGATCTCTTGAAGAAAGCTATCCAGGGTTTTTTTTTTTTGTTTGTTTGTTTTGTTTTTTTTTGTTTTTAGTCATAGCCTTCAGGTGGGCCAATAATTTTTAAATTGTCTCTTCTGGATCTATTTTCCAGGTCAGCTGTTTTTCCAGTGAGATATTTCATATTTTCTTCCATTTTTTTCATTCTTTTTAGTTTGACTGATTCATACTGTCTCAGAGTCTTTACTTTCCATATGTCCCATTCTAGTTTTTAGTGTGTTATTTTCTTCAGTTAGCTTTTGTATCTCTTTTTTCCATTTGGTTGACTTTACTTTTGAAAGTTGTTTCTTCAGTGGCTTTTTTTTTTTTTTTTTTTTTTTTTGCATTTGGCCAATTATATTTTAAGGGGTTGTTTTCTTCAGTTTTTTCCCCTTCTTTTTCCAAGCTGACTCTCTCATTTCTTTTCTCAGTTTTTCTTCTACCTCTCTTATTTGCCTTTTAAAGTCTTTTATGAGCACTTCCAAGAAGTCTCTTTGGGCCTGAGACCAAATCATATCACTTTTTGAGATTACTTTTGCAAACATTTGTCCTCATCTGAGTTGGTGTTTTGGTCTTCTCTGTCACCATAGTAGCTTTCTATGGTTAAGGTTCTTTTCTGTTTCTTGCTCATTTTCTTTCCTTTTTTTTTTTTTTTTTTTTTTTTTGGTATTTCCTTTTTCTTTTACTTTTATGATTGAGCTCTGCTCCTGAAGTGTATGGAGTGCTGTCCCAAGCTTCCCATGCAGCTCCGAGCTTCGGCTTTGAGCACAGTGCCTTCTTGTGTTTGTAGGGGATCACTTTGCCTGCTCTGTTCAGAAAACAGCCTGGTTATCTAGAGTTTGCCTTCTAAGCTGGAACTAGAAGCTGCCCCACTGATTTTCTGGTCTACTGAGCCAGCACTGAGGGACTTCTGGGTCTGTATCTCAAAGAGATCATAAAAGATGGGGAAAGGACCCACATGTGCAAAAATGTTTGTAGTAACTCTTTTTTTGTTGTGGCTAGAAACTGGATGCCCAATAGTTGGGGAATGGTTGAATAAGTTATGGCATATAAATGTAATGGATTATTATTATTCTATAAGAAATAACGATTTCAGAAAAGCCTAGAAAGACTAAAGGAACTGGTGCAAGGGATGTGAACAGAACAAAGAGAATGTTGTACATAGTAACAAGATTATATGAAGATCAACTGTGATGGACTTGGTTCTTCTCAGCAATGAGGTAATTCTAGACAAGTACCATCACTGAGTCTGTATCCCGAGGAATTTTTTTTTGGCTGAGGTAGTTGGGGTTAAGTGACTTGACAGGATCACACAGCTAGGGAGTGTTAAGCATCAGAGAGCAGATTTGACCTCAGGTCTTCCTAACTTCAGGGCTGATGCTTTATCCACTGAACCATCTAGCTGTCCCTGCCCCAAAAGAAATCTTAAGGAGGAAAAGGGACCCACATGTGCAAAAATGTAACAGTTCTTTTTTGTGGTAGCAAAGAATTAGAAAATGAGTTGATGACATCATTTATGGAATGGCTAAACAAGGTAATGGCATATTATTGTTCTATAAAAAATGATGAACAAGTTGGTAACAGAAAGGCCTGGAAAGATTTACATGAACTGATACTGAGTGAAACAAGCAGAACCAGGAATACATCGTATTCAATGGCATCAAAAATTGTGGTGTCACAGGCCCAGGAGATAGTGCTGGATCAAAGGGTTTGCATAGTTTTATAGTCCTTTGAGCAGAGTTCCAAATTGCTCTATAGAATGGTTGGATCATTTCACAATTCCATTAGCAATGTATTAGTATCCCAGTTTTCCTACATCCTCTCCAACACTTATCATTATATTTTCCTGTCATATTAGCCAATCTGAGAAGTGTTAAGTGATACCTCAGAATTGTATTAATTTGCATTTTTCTAATAATAGTGATTTAGAACATTTTTTCATATGATGAGAAATGGTTTAAATTTCTGCATCATATCCTTTCATATACTTTGACCATTTATCAATTCTTATAAATTTGACTCAGGCCTATATATATTTTAGAAATGAAGTCTTTCTAAGAAGCACTAGCTGTAAAAATTGTTTCCCAGCTTTCTACTTAGCTGCATTGATTTTGTTTATAGCCAATTCCTATAGAGATCTCAACTTAACAAGTCTCTTCAATTAGCAATTATCTTGAAATAAGCCCTGGTCACTAGGGACCAATCAGAGGCATTCCTTGTGTCCTTTTTTTTCCTTTTATTTTATTTTGTAATAATAATATAAGAATAAGAAAAATAGAAAAGGCATACAAAACAAAATAAAACAAAAGAGAACATTGTTATATGCCCAGTAGAACATTGGAGAGGATTCAAAATACAAACAATAAATTACCAGTTCAAGAAAGTAAATATATTAGTAGAAGAAATTATATTCATGAGTGTCCATCTCTTCTTTACGTCCTTGTAAATTGTTCTTTTGTTCTCTGCTGCACACCTTTTTTACTTTATTCTTTTTTCCCCTTGTCATCACCTCCTCCAAGCAGGCTATAGTTAAGAAAGAATATATTTATGTATACATATGTGTGTGTGTGTGTATATATATATATATACACACACACACACACATGCATACACACATATATCTCTCTCTTTCTCCCTCTCTTTCCCACTTTCTCTCTCTTTCTCTCTCTCTCTCTCTCTCTCTCTCTCTCTCTCTCTCTCTCTCTCTCTCTCTTTTTCTCTCTCTCTCTCTCTCTCTCTCACACACACACACAAATTTCCTATCCTTACTAACTATGCTTTAATTTAATAACTTGCCTTGCTATTATTTAACTTCCCCCATCCATGGATCCCTTCCTTGTCTTCTTCCCTCACCCATTGTTTCCCTGTTTACCTATCCCTGCCCCCTTATTTTTTTATAGATTTTGGAGAGTGCTATATCCTTAATGTTATACATTTAATGTTGTCTATTTAACCCATTCCAGATGTGAATAGGTTTTCATAACTACAAACTCTCTTTCCCCCTCTAATGGCTCTGTGTCTAGTCTTCATTTGCACCTCATTTTATAATCTGATTACTATTTTAACCTCAATTCTGCCTCAGTCTTTCTTTTGAGCCACCCTATTGTTGATGTCAATTTTGGTATACATTTCTCATGTAAAAAAACATAAACAATTTGTCTATATTGAATTCCTAGAAATTGACTTTGATATTGGCTCTTATATGTTAAATTTTCTATTAAGTTCAGGTTTGGTTGATAGAAAGTCCTAACAATCTGCAGGTTCATGTCTCTTTTTTCTCATTCCATATTATAGATAATTTTGCTAGATATGATAATTTTGGCTTCAGGCCTAGTTCTTTTGTCAATATATATGATTCCAGGACCTGTGGTCTTTTATTGTGACTGCTACTAATTGTTATACAACTTTAATTGTAGCTCCAGTATATATGAATTATTTTTTCTTGTTTCTTTCTCTTTGATTTTGAGGTTTAGAAATTTCGTAATAATATGCCTCTTTTTTTCCACAAAGGATCTCATTGAGGTGGTGATTGTTAGATTTTTCCTACTTTTACTTTCCCTTCACATTCTATCACTCCAGAACAATTTTCTTGCATTATTTTATCAGGCTTCTTTTTTTTGGTCACATCCTTCAGGTACTCTAATTATTCTTATATTTTCTCTTCTTGATCTGTTCTCCAGATCTGTTGTTTTTCTTATAAGATGCTCCACATTTTGTTCTATGTTTTCATTCTTTATAATCTGTTTTATTATTTCTTGGTCTCTCATATCTTCACTGGCTTCCCCTTGACCAATTATAATTTTCAAAGGATTATTTTCATCTTTGAAACTCTTCTTCTTTTCTAGTTGGTTAACCTTTTTCACAATCTTATTGTTTTTTTGGGTGGGTTTTTAAATTTTTTTCCCTCAATGTCTCTCATTTGATTTTAAGATTCTTTTTTGAATTCTTTTATAAATTTTCACTAGGCAGGGAGCCATTTTACATTAATCTTTGGGGTAGAAGAAGCTCTTTTTACTTCAATATCTTCCTCTAAAGATAAACCCTGGTCTTCTCTGTTCCCATAGAATGTTTCTATGGTGAGATTCTTTTTTTTTGCTGCTTCATTTTTTAAAATAACATTTATTAGTATAAGTACCTGTAATCCTGGAGTGGAAAACATGGTGCCTCTAGCTTCACTTCAGCTCTTCCCTCTGACCTGGAATGCCAAACCAAGAGCTCCTGCCTCCAGCAAGTGCCACACCCAGCAGTGTCCCTGCCTAGCTGCCTCTGTACTCACAGAGGCTGGTTCATTCTAGTCCAGGGCCAGCTCTCTACAGCACAGTGGGCCTGGTGTATCCAATCAGATGAAGTTCACTTGGCCCTCTGGGACTCAAACCATGACTCCACAAGCTGTCCAAGAGGTAGAAATTTCTATGGTTCCTGCTTAGGCTCCAGCCACACATAGTTCCCCATTTAATATTTCTGCGAGGCTGGTTCATTCTAGTCCAGAGCCAGCTCTCTACAGCACAGTGGGCCTGGTGTATCCAATCAGATGAAGTTCACTTGGCCCTCTGGGACTCAAACCATGACTCCACAAGCTGTCCAAGAGGTAGAAATTTCTATGGTTCCTGCTTAGGCTCCAGCCACACATAGTTCCCCACTTAATATTTCTGCAGAGCTAGCCCAGAGGAGTTTGCACTCCATATTGGGTAATCTCCTGCCCTGAATCTTTCTTCAGATCTTCTCATGTTGTACCTGAAGAATACCAGTTCTACTCCAAGTCTTCTTGATTTTTCACCAGTTTGTGTTTGCTCTGGGGTGCAAACTTGTTCTATTTGTGAGGGAAATCTGGAGAGCTTGAAATTTATCAATCTACTTTGCCATCTGCCCAGAATCCTCCCCTCTCCTTATGTCCTTTTAACAAGGAATCAATGCATATGTCTACCCTGAGTGTGGGAGTAGAGGAGTTAGATACTTCCAAAAGACACTATTTCCTTTAATTTCATCAAGTTGATTGAAGAAACTCAGAACAATCCAGTGAGATTTATTCCCATTCAACAGGTCAGGAAACTGAGACTCAGAGAAGTTAAATGACTTGCCCATAGCCACATAGCTGTTCTTAGAGATTGGCTTTCTGACTCCATGTCCTTTATTCTTTCTATTTGCTATACTACATGGCTAAAACCATAAACAACTTTTTATTTGTTATGACGAAATGATATCCGACTTATAATCAAATTAATTTAAATGGCAATGAATCAAGTCACCTTTCAAAAAATATTGTAGCCTGTGACAAAGACTAAAGAAGAGTCATAATAACAGGTATTTATAATTAACTAGCATTTTTAAAGCTTAAGGTTGGAATAGGATTCCAAATTCCTTTGAAATTTTTCCAGTTTGGCATTCTAAACTATTACTAATAATGCACTAACCCTCCCCCCCCTCCAAACATCTTCCTTCATTTTCTTTTTAGAGTTTTTTTTTTTTATTTTGAACTTAAGCACCAAATAAAATGGGTATTTTCATATACATAATGAAATACAGAAGATAGTGCATGAAATTGAAAATCTCTTAAACCTTGTTTTTCTTTTTTAAAATACATAAGAAATTCAATTGGTAACTTTCAAAGCTATTCTGCTTATCTGAAATTCACACAGAGTAGTCAGAATTTATTCCATGACCTCATATTATAGTGAGAAAAAAACAATTTACTTGTAATACAAAGCACTGTGATACTAAAAATATATCCAATAATGTGAACTATATGATATGTAACCACAATTACCATTTCAAATCTCTTCCTCCCATGATTCCCATTTTTACTTGCAGCACTTAAGTAAATATGGCTCCATAGACTCTAACTGTAATATTATAAATATACTACATACATACACAAATATTTTATATATATATATATATATATATATATATATATATATATATATATATATATAATAGAACTATTTATATAACTAAATATATATGTGTGTGTATATATATATATACATATATATATATATATATATAATATATATATATATATATATAATAACTATTTTCACACTATGGAGACAGGGATAGATTATTGGGGCTTGCCACATTTGCTTCATCCTAATACCTGGGCTAGTGGCATCCCAGGGGCCCCGGATGGTATCATTTAGGTTCTAACATCACACCTGATGTCAGTAGCAGGATCTAAGCCTCATTGGATTGCCAGTCAGTTTAGAACGTATTGTAATTAGAATAATTGTAATTGTTAAAAATGTAATTTAGTGTAATTGTAATTGGGAAATAATCAAGAATCCCAGTATAGGATGAAAGTCTCTCCTTTTTCTCCCTACTTTTAACTCCTTACTGTTTTCTCCCTTCACCTTGGCTCTTCTCATTCTTGACCATGTCACATTTCTATTCACTTAACTCGAATTTACAACTTGTAGGATCAAATATCAGATCCTCTCTTTGGTGTTCAAAGCCCTTTGTAACATTCTCCCCTTAACCCTTTACCTTTTCAGTCTTATATATACTCTTTAATCCAATGATATTCCATCTCTTGACTCTGGGAATTTTCACCGGCTACTTTCCGTTCCTAGAATGCCCTCTCTAGCTACTTCTTGGTTTCCCTGCATCATTGAATACCCAGCTGCTTTCTGCAATTCAGTGAAATCTCAGAGATGTGCCTAATCACATCTAAGTCTTCTAAGAAAACATTACAAATTATTATTCCTATTTCCAAATGAGAGAACTGAGGCTCAGTTATTAAATAATTTGCTTAGAGTCACATAGCTAGTAAATTATCAGAGACGGTTTCATCTGCTTCCAAGTTCAGTCTATATTAGGCTGCCCTTAAACAGAATGGAACTGAAGACTGAGGGGTCTGAAGGGTAGAAGTGTTCCTGGGGGAAGGAGGTTGCCAAGGCTTTGAAGAGAAGCTTTGAAAGAAAAAGAAGCATGGCCCTCAAAATTGATTTCACTTTTATAAGATTTTGGGGGGTTATGTCACTTAAAGCATTGTATAGCATCCCCCTGTGGATCCATGATGGGGGAACCTTCCCCTCTTGCTCCTCCACTTCAGAACAAGCACATATATTCAGTGACTATTCCATGTCTTTCATGAGGACATTTCTAATTTGCTTCTGGGTCAGACTCTGTATATATACACAAGAGAATCTCCTATTCCTCCATCCCCTCCTTCCTGTTGACGTTGAAGTATAAAGATGTCTCTCTAAGCTCTGGATGTCATGTGGACTCTTTTCTTTCAAGTGGTTTCTCTCAGTGGGCAGTTTTTTTTTTCCTCCAAAGATCGGCTTATTTCTTGGTCTGCTTGTACCATTGTTGTTCCAGTTACTGACCTTCAGCTACTCAAGAGCTCAGGGGACACCAGATGCCTTTTGAGATCTTACAAAATGCTATCCTAAAGGAAAGTGGGGACCTACAGAAGGTGTACATACACATGCATGCCACGTAATATTGCATACATGTAAATTCTAATATGCAAACATGTATATAGGTATGTGCACACATGTGTTTATATATGTTCATATACGTAGATAGATACTTGCATATAGCTTCAGTACCCACACACTATGGAATATTTATGGACTCACCACATCCACCAATAGTACTAGTTAGAAAAGGTAGTTTCATTCCGGTGTGAACCCTAGCTATGGAGGAGGCTTAGAATGGTAAATCTTTTGAGCTCAGGAGTGCTGAACTGCAGTGGACTAAGCTATTCTGTGTCCACACTAAATTAGGCACCTAGAGGAAGAGCCCTCCAGGAATGCATGCATGCTTGTGTGTGTGTGTGTGTGTGTGTGTGTGTGTGTGTGTGTGTGTGTGTGTGTGTTAGGAACGAGGCTGTCTAAGGAAGAGCAAAATGACTTAGCTGGGAAATGGAGCTGGTCAGAGTTTCTGATCCCATCAGTATTAGGACCGAGCCATGAGCAACCCCTGCATTCCCAGTCAGAATAAGATGAACAGACTCAGTCTTTAAAAAAAAAAATTTCAGGGATAGCAGGAATGCCATTGGCGCCACTATTATTGGATATAGTGTTGGAAATGCTAGTTATCCCAAAAAAAGCTAGACAAAGAAATTGCAAGTAAGAATAGACAAAGAAAAAAAATTGTAAAATTTTGCAAATGATGTAATCATTTACCTAAAAAACCTTAACCAGCCAATTAAAATTAATTGAAACAATGAATAATTTCCAGAAAGTAACAAGACACAAGATAAGCCCCTCAAAATCATCATCCTTTCTATTTATTACCAACAAAGCCTAGAAGGAAGAGATTGTTTTTAAATGAATTACTTTAAAAAAAAAAACAACCAAACTACAGAATGTTTAAATCTGGAAATCCATTTACCAAAACAGATATAAGAATTACATCAATACAAGTACAAACATTCTTACAAAAATAAACAAATAATTAGACATTAATTGTTCATTGTTGAGTCTAATCAATGTTAAAAAATTAATATCTAAATTAGTTAATAAATTGTGATAGGAACAATGAAAGGTTGACTAGCAAAAGGAATTGAGATCATCTTAAGACTTGGTTAGATTGCCATCACTTTCTTATCTTTTGAGTAGCTCTGGATCTAGGGAAGCTAGCTTCACTCAGCTGAAGTGTGTCCTCAAAAACTATTCTTGTTGGGTATCTTTCTCCTGCTCTAGTGAAGTAACTCTTCCATTAACTGTTGAATGATCTATGAGTTTCATTTTATCCTAATATCGAACATCTTTCCCCCCCCCCCCCAGGCTGGGGTTAAGTGACTTGCCCAGGGTCACATAGTCAGGAAGTGTTAAGTGTCTGAGACCAGATTTGAACTTGGGTCCTCCTGAATTCAGGGCTGGTGCTCTATCCACTGCGCTGAGGTCTTCCTTTATAAGTTGTAATCTTTTAGGACTAAAATATAATCCGCTCACTGAAGTGGACCGTGCCACAGGAGATAAGCCTGGTTGGACCTTCATTTTTCAGGAGGTTATTCTGTGCTTGATTCTGAGGTACCCTGTGATAGGACCACTATCCTCTCAATAGATTAGTTTTCCCTAAAAGGTGACAAAGCTAGGGACCAAATTGACCCATACCTCCCTTCCAGAGCTAACGGCATTAAGGGGGAAAAAATGTCCCCTAAAAGTGTAAAAAGTCCTACCTATGTAACTCAGGGGACCATGTGACTTGATAGACCTCTGAAATCCTTTAAAATCACCGTGTCTGCTTTGCTGACCACACAACATTTTCATATGGAGACTAGGGACAAGGAGAATAGACAAATTCAGAGAAAATGGATAGTGTCCTTATTGTATATCCTTATTATGTGAGGTTAAAAAAAAAAAAAAAAAAAAAAAACCTTTTGTCAACTGCTAATGACATGTGAGTACCACATTTCTTTCCAAGGTCAACTTTAGCTCTGGGTACATCTGGCCAATCCCTAACACAAGTTAAGTTAAGGAAGTTAAGAGAGTAAACTGCTTATAACCAACTAGCAAGTAGAAACTGATACGCCTAAGCTTTGGGGTGGATTTTATCAGAATTCAATTTACCTTCAAAGCAGTTCAAAGGGATTACATTTATTTTTTTTTTTTAGATTGAGATTTTTCCTGATTAGAAAAGGGCAAATTTAACATTTGGTTTTTTAAACTTCTTTAAAATATTTTCTTTTTTAGGAGAGTGACTTACCCAAGGTCACTGAACTAGTAAGAAGCAAATATCTGAGGCTGAATTTGAACTGGTGTCCTCCTGACTCCAGAGACAGTGCTCTATCCACTATTTTTCCCCCAATTACATGTAAAAATCATTTTTAATATTTTTGTTGTTCAGTCATATCAATTATGCCTGACTCTTTGTGTCCCTATTTGGGGTTTTCATGGCAAAGATAATAGTTTGTTATTTATTTCTTCAGTTCATTTTACAGATGGGGAAACCGAGGCAAACAGAGTTAAGTGACTTGCTCAGGGTCATATAACTAGTATCTAAGACTAGATTTGAACTCAGATCTTCCTGACTCCAACCCCAACACTCTTTACTTTGGACCACGTAGCTATTTTATTTTTAAGGTGTTTTTTTTTTTCCCCAAAATTTTGAGTTCTAAATTCTCTCCCTGAGAAAGCAAGCAATTTTATATACATTATTCATGTGCAATCATGCAAAACTCATTTCCATATTAGTCATATTGTGAAAGAAAACAGACAAGAAATGAAAAATAAAGTTTTTAAAGCATGCTTCAATCTACATTCAGACTCTTATCACTTCTTTTTTGGGGAGCATTTTTTCATTTTAATCCTTTGGAATTATCTAGGATCATAGAATATTTGAAAATAGTTAAGTCATTCACAGTTGATCATTTCACTTTGCTTTATATAATGCGTCTTTCCATATTTTTCTGAAAGTATTCTGATCATGATTTCTTATAACACAATAGTATTTCATCACTATCATTCATATGCTACAACATATGCTACATCTCCTTCATGTCCAATTTTTTGACTCCACAAAAAGAGCTGCTATATTTTTGTACATATACATCCTTTAGAAAAGGACAACTTTACTCTGAACTGAGAAAGGATGTTTTTGTATTGCTCATGGATAGTATCACCCAATTGCCTTTGGATGTTTTTTTTTTTTTTTGAAAGAAAAAAGTAGCTGAAATATGAGTCAACAAACATTTGTTAAGCTTCTATCATACACACTAAGTCCTGGGAGTACAACGAAAGGCAAAAAAAAAAAAAAAATCTCTACTCTCTAGGACACAATAGCTGCTCTTGTAGTTTAATGTAGTTTAATGGGGAAGACATTCAAATGACTAGGTGCAAAACAAACCCAATCTTTGGCAACTTTTGACACCCTAATATGTTTTACCACAAATCTCTTGATATCCATCTCTATCATTCCATCTTACCAAAAAAGAAAGTGACTAAGCAGTCTCCTCTAGGCTCCCTTTGTTGCCTGCAATGTCACTCTAAGGGTGGGTAAAACCATGCAAGTAGAGGCAATCAACCAAGGAAAAGTATCAGCATTAAAGAGGTTCAGGAAAGCTTTTTATAAAAGGTGGATTTTTAGCTGGGTCATGAAAGTAGCCAGAAAGCTGAGATAATAAATGAGAACATTCCAGGGATGGGCCACAGCCAGTGAGCCTACTCAAGTCACCCTGTTTGTCTCAGTTTCCTCATCTGTAAAATGAACTGGAGAAGGGGAAATGGCAAAAGACTCCAGTATCTTTGCCAAGAATACCTCAAATGGGGTCACAATGGAGTCATATCTGCCCATACAACATGGGATGTTCAGTTCAGACATCTAATTGACAGAGATGGAAGATTGAAGGTAGGCAGGAAAATTAGGGCTTGAGAAGTAAATTCATTAATTATCTTCATTGAGATAATTGAATCCATAAAAGGTGATTAGATCATTAAGTGAAATAGTAGAGAGAAGAGAAGAGTTTCCAGGAAAAAGTTCCATAGAAGATATGACCTGGATGAAGATCCAGCAAAGGAGACAGAGAAGAAGCAATTAGAGAAGCCGGAGAACCAGTATAGAAAAGTATCTGAAAATGTAGAAAAGGGAGAATTAAGGAGAAGGACTGACAATGTTAATGGCTTCAGAAATGTCAAGAAGGATGAATATTGAGAGATTACCGGTGATTGTGGAGAGAAATTTCAGTTGTGTGACTATAGTGAAATAAGAAAAGAATGAGAAGAAAGGAAATGAAGACTTTTACATGGCCTTTTCAAGGAACTTAATCACAAAATTAAGGAATGATATAGGATGGTCACTAGTGAGGATGGTTAGATCACCTCAGCAATTTTTGAGGATGAAGGCAACATGAGCATATTTGTAATAATATAGTAACTAGCATTTGTAACTAGCCAGGAACTTTACAATTATTATCTCGTTTTATCCTGATAGTAACTCTGGGAATAATAAGTGCTATTATTCTCCCCCTTTTACAGATGAGGAAAGAGGCAATCAGTGCCCAGAGTCACATAGCCAGTGAGTTTTTGAGACCAGATTTGAACTGGAGACCTCCTGACTTCAAGCCCACTTCTCTTTCTACTGCACCACCTGGAAGTAGAGAAGAGGCCAGAAGTAAAGAAGAGGAAATCTGCTGGAGAAGATGGAACAAAATGGGGTCATTTCTTCATGGAGAGAAGCTTACCTTGGTGAAGAGAAAGGCTATCTCTTTATATGAGTTGCAGGTAGAAGGCACAGACAATGGCAGACGGGATTTGGGTGATGTGAGATGAAGAGAAGGGGAAAAAAGGGACTTCTCAGTGAATGACCTCATTTTTTTTCAGTGAACTATGGACCAAGTTTCTCAGTTCTGGGGTGGGGGGAGATAGTGAGAGGTTTAAGGATAAAAAGATTTGAAAAAAATTCTGTGGTGAGTGGGATAATGAGTCATTTAGGGAGATGTAATAGGATTATCTTGTTGCAGTAAGGGCCCAGGTGAGGTATGTAATATAAATTTGTAATGAATCCAGCCAGCATAGTTTTGTGATTTTCTCTAGCTCATCCAGAAGTACAAGAGTAGGAAAGAATCAGGGGGATGATGGGCTGAGACTTAGCAATACAATAAAGGAGTGAGGGGCTCGAGAAGATGATAGCATCAAGTAGAAATGGTTCACCAGTGGGCAGCTAGGTGGCTCAGTGGATAGAGCACCAGCCCTGAAGTCAAGAGGATCTGGATTCAAATCCAAACTCAAACATTTAATACTTTCCAGCTGTATGACCCTGAGCAAGTCACTTAATCCAATTGCCTTAGCAAAAAAAAAAAAAAAAAAGTTTACCAAAGAGTTAGGATGGGTAATGGAGGAAAGTGTAACTGGTACAGCAATGGTGGTCTGCAAAAGAACTAAGGGACAAATGGAATGGAAGTCATGATAAGGCTCAACAAGAAGGGACAGGCATTGCTAAGTAGAGGGAGAGATGAAATGATAACAGATTGCAATCAGATAGGGGAATTTCGGAGCCCACAAACATGGAAGTCGTGCATTTGTGGGTCATGGCATAATTAAACATTCCTGAGTCCCACATTTGTGCTAAGCAAAGTCAGCCATGGTCTGAGTGACCTCAAACAGTGACAGAACAAATTCCAATTGCATAATAACCTAACTGAAAGAATCTTTTGAGTATCATGTGTTTGTTATAATTTGGCATTTGAGAAGCAATCGCTATTTACTAGACTTTTTTACACTTATTTGGCGCAAGTCATTGGGGAGGGCACTTGAAAGGATACTGCTTATCTCTGCCCCAGATTCTCAGAAACATTCCAAGAATTGGGGATATGGACAAACATGCCAATTGTACCCCGATCTAGTTAGCTGAAAACAATCAGGGATACTATATCAGTTCAGCAAGTTTCTACTCCCATTCCAAGTCATGAACTTGAAACTCTCTCTGTCTCTTTATCTGTCTCTCTGTTTTTCTCTGTCTCTGTCTGTGTGTGTGTGTGTGTGTCTCTCTCTCTGTCTCTCTCTGTCTCTGTCTCTCTGTGTGTGTCTCTCTCTGTCTCTGTCTCTCTGTGTGTGTCTCTCTCTTTGTCTCTCTCTGTCTCTCTCTCCCTTCCTTCCCTCCCTCCCTCCTTGGAACTTCCAGGAAGGCTTCTATGCACATCTGGGAGCTCAAACTCCAAGTTTACTCTTGCAGGAGGGCAGAAGTTTCTATTGCTTGGACATGGAAAATAAATCCATTCACTGGTTTTGTGGGTGCTTGTGCTGCTTTGCCTTTGAGCACAGAAGAAGCTTCTAATTTTGGCTGCAGCCTTGTAAATCTGAGATGAGTTCCTCAGTGGAGACTGACCGGAGCCAGGAGGAATTTGCTGCCTGGGAGAAAATGGCTACTTATAGGAAGGGAACCAAGTCCTGGTATGACTGGCCAGTTTCCTAAATCCTTCTATGAGGTGCTCCCTGATCTCATCAACTCTGTGGAAGCAGCCAGGAGCTAGAGAACTTTGTCCTAAAGCATCCAGCCCCAGAAGAAGAGATCAGTCAGCAGCATCCAAGTACTCTACTAGGCACAGGAGGGCAGTAGCAATGCCAGAGGCTGGGGTGGGTGGCGAGCGGAGGCCGCAATGGCCGCACAGCTCAGGCCTTCAGGAACACTGTCCCAGTATGTGACAGAAGAGCTCAGATCCTAGAATGGGTATGAGCATTTATTGAGTGCCTAATGTGTTCTGGGCACTGTACTTAGTGTTTTACAAATATTATCTCACCTGATGCTCATAACAACTATGGGAATAAGTTTTATTATCCTTATTTTACAAATGAGTAAACTGAGACAGACAGGCTATTGACCTGCCCAAAGTAACTGAACTAGGAACTGAGACTGGATTTGAACTCAGGTCTTCCTCATTCTAAACCCAGAGCTCTAACCACTGATCCACCTAGTTGCCCATTTCTCTAGCTATGAATAAAAAGTCAAGAATTTCAAGGCAGTTACTGGAAAACAAAATAGGAAGGAAGCATAGTCTGTTAGTACTAGGACTTCACCACAAAGTACAATCATCAAAACTCTCTGGTTTAAAAAAAAATCCAAAAATAAAAGAGATCAGTGGAAGAACCTTCACAAGGCTCAGAGTCAAACACAATAGTAGCAGCAGCAGCAGTAGTAGTAGTCATTGTCGTAGTAGTAGTAGTAGTAATGTATGGTAAAAACAGAGATTCCAACTAGTCATTCATTCATTCAATTAGGCAGCAAGTCTTTATTAAAACTCATCAGGAAGAGAATAATTATTTAACACATTCTGGGAAACTGGAAAACAGTCTGGCAGAAACTGGATTAGACCAGCCTTTCACACAATACACCACTATAATCTCCAAATGGATGCAGAACTTAGATATACAATAATATATCATACACTAACTGGGAGTAAGGAAGAAGATACTTTTCACAACTCTAGACAATAGAACAGAGCTTGATTAAACAAGGAAAATCTTAGGAGATAAAATGGACAATTTTGATTACATAAAGTAGACTTTTTTTTTTCACTAAAAAAAGAGTTAAAACTAAATGGGGGAAAGTGGTATAAATTACCAGATAAAGATCTGATTCCAAAATAGATCAAGAATTGAGTAAATGAACAAAAACATTAGGCAATAATGGTGTCATTATACAAAACCCATGGAGCATAACCAAGTCCCTCAATTAGTCTCAACAAACTTTCTATTATATCACTCCAGTTCATACAATGGCCTTCAAGAATTTTTAAACTTCTGAAGGATTTTTTAAAGCCAGAAACTGAGTGATTCAAAAGAGAAACATATAAACCTTGCTCATTACTAGTTCAGATATCTGTACTAGTTAGCTGTAAACTGAGGGGAAATTATCTGAGAAGGGTCTGATTCCAAAATATATTGGTAATTGACATAAAAGCACAGGAACAGTAACCCTTTTTCTAATACATAAATGCTCAAAGCACACAAATAGCCATTTTGTAAAAGAAAACCAAAATATCAACAATCATATGAAAAATGCTTCAAAACAATTATAGTCATGACAATAGAAATTCAAATTTAAGCAACACACAGAGTCCTATATCATACATATCAGATTGGCAAAATGGCAAAATAGGAAAATGACTATTATTGGAGGGCCTTGAGAATGTTTTTCACATCATACTGGTCCTCCTATTATCTTTCTGACCATTCTTTGTCTCCTTTGCTAATTCTTGTCTTTTTATTTGTAGCTCAGTAGATGTAGTAGTATGTCTCTTCCTCAAAGATCTTCTCCATGATCCTCCTTTCAGTGGTCAACTAACATCATAGAATCTCAGAATTGGTAGAAACCTCAGAATCATCTAGTCATTTATAGATAAGGATGTGGGTCCACCGTGTCAATCAGTTTGCATTATAGCTTTTTTGTAAGAACACGTTTATATTGAATTAATCAATCAGATGTTGGAACTAGTTATGAACAAGGCCTGTACATTTTTTATTTCATATCAATCATCCTTTAGGTTTAGATTTGTTTAATTTAGAAGTCCTTGAAGATCACTGTATGAACTGGATATTTTCATGTTGAGGCTGATTGATGGACTTGTTTTTGCTGTATGGGTTTTGAATAATAAAATCAGAGATTACTTTGGCATCCTCCTCACCTTCTTTGACAAGAGGAGGACCTTATGAACTTTGGGATTAATCATCAGCTTTCCCTTTCCATTTTTGAGAAGTAAAATGTAAAGGCTCTTCAAACCTTTCCCTATAGCGATGAGGAAGGGCCTGGACTCCTCTCCCTGCCAGTACAAATGTTGAACTATGAACATATGTAGTTGTTTTGACTTTGCCTGGGCCTTGGACCCATAATCAACTTTTCTAATTTCTATTTCTTTGCCAAGTATAGATAACCTGAATGGCCATCCTGAAATGGCAATTTCCAGTCTTTCAGGCAATCTGCTGAGTCTGAGAGATCAAGAAATCCTGAATTCTTTGCCTGGCAGCAGGAAGAATTACTTCTTTCAGAAAGATGGGCTCAATCCCTAGCCTACTATGCTAGAAGATATGAATTTGAAGGAAACCATTTGGACTGTACAAAACCAAGGAGAAGGTAAAATGATGATTCAATAGTCCCACACTTTGACATATTAAGAATGAGTCTCCTGGAATAGTTTAACAATAATTATTACTGGTGTTTGTTGTCATCCACATGCTTTTAATATCTTATATATGTACATATTTAGTGAGGAAAAAGATAGCTGTCCTAAACCTGATTTACATAGTACAATTACCCCTTCTATATAGAAGGCATTAGGGACACCATGATCTGGATATATGTGTAAAATTTTTTGGTTCTCCCTTCGTAGCAGAAAAGAAATCTGAATTATTATGGTATTAAAAGATAAAATATGTTGATATTATACAGTACTATACATATACTTCATGCATTTCTGAGTTTCTAAACTTTTCTAAACTTTTGGTGTTGTTTGGTCTTCAGTATCATCTGCTGCTTTCCCAAAAATTCCCATTTAATTTCTTGGGATGACCTGCAATATACTGAAGCTACAATGGTTCCCCATTTGCATTGTGGAAGAAGTTAATTTACATTGAATTTCTCTCTACGTTCTTTTTTTTTTTTTTTTTTTTTTTGGATACTCTAAATAGGAACTAAAGCTAAGCTTTAAATCATTTTTCAATTTCTAACATTAGGCCAGAGAAAAAAGATTTTGACCTCAATTTCTGTGTGGCAAAGCTGGGCCTAGTACCAGTTACGTGTTATATAGAATAATTTGTTACATAAAATAATTTAAAGTTTTCAAAGCATTTAAAATGTTTTCCCATTTAAGTCTCAAAATAACCCTCTGAAGGAGGTACTGCAAATTTTATATTGTTCATTTTATGAAAAAGGGAACTTAGGGTAAGAAAGTTTCAATGACTTGGCCACATTAATATGGCTAGTAAGCATTCAATACAGCAGTGAGATCTCCAAATAAAAATTTTGAGCCCATAACCTCCCACCCAATATACTTATGTTTTCATAATTATTTATAATTTATATACAGGTATGACTATACATCCATAATTATGTACATTAGATAGCACCAAAAACCATAATTTTTAAAGGGATGTTATTATTGAGACATTTCAATTATATCTGACTTTCTGTGATTCCATTTGGAGTTTTCTTGGCAAAGATACTTGAGTTGGAACTGGAGTTGGAGTTCTCCATCTCATTTTACAGATGGAGAAACTGAGACAAATAGGATTAAGTTACTTTCCCAGGGTCTTAGTAAATGTAGTAGTAAATGTCTGAGGTTGGATTTGAACTCAGGAACTCCTGATTTCAGGGCCAGCTCTCTATCTACTTCCCCATTTATCTCAAAGGGATGAGTTGTAGATAAAGTAATGTTTGATCCTAGAATCAATTGGAAACCATTGGAGTTTATTGAGAAGAGGCAAGTAACATAGACCTTTGCTTTAGAAAAAAAAAAAAAACACTTTGCTGTTGTGTGGATGATGGATGGAAGAGGAGAGAAATTTGAGATAGAGAGATCAATTAGGAAGATATTGAAATAGTTACCATAAGATATTGTTCATATCCTTGAAGAGAATCATGACCTTGGGTAATGTTATGGCACACAATTGAATTGGATTTAAGGGAGGGAAGGCTGTGCAAAATCATCTCCCTTTCTTTCCCCTCCAGAGCCATCATGGTCCAATGGCCAGACATAGATCAGGACGACTAGAGATGGCTCTAGATGAAATGGGAGACCTAGGACTTTTGAAGCTAAGGTCTTTAACAGTTCTTATAGTCTGATTGAGCCTGCGCATATTCAGTGATTAAGGCATTAGGGCCCCAATGAGGGAAATAGCTTTATGAAGGAGATAAATGTGAGAGATGTAGTATAAAACTGTTCAAGACTTCATAACTGCTTGTAGATGTGAGGTGAGAGAGAGCAGTGGAGTGGAAGATAACACGGAGCTTGTGAATTCATGTAGAAAGATGGTAGTATATTTGACAGGAAAGGGGATGTTTAGAAAAGTGGTAAATTTAGAGGAAAGACAATGTAATGAGACCTTTCATAAAGACTGCAATCCATTCATACTCATACTGTTCATTCCTACTGCTCATCCTGCACAACTCACTCTGTCCCACCCAGAATAAAAAGTGGGGAGGCAGGATTCTTAATCATCAGTCATTGCCCCAGCTCTTAGAGTCTGCCCTCCAAAAGGGGACTCTCACAGATATAGATATACTTGAGGACAAGAGATAGGTATACCAGGACAGAATTACCCCAACATCCCCTACCCAGTTGTACATTTCTTGTACATTAGTGAGTTTTCATATGTTGTCCATCTTCCTAGAGGAAGCCAATGTTCTGGTCTGACTATGAATTAGACCAATCCCTTGCTGTTATCAAATCCCACAATCATCAAAGTCCAGTGGCAGCACACAAAAAAAAAAATCACAAGATTGGTGAAGACCTGGGATGCAGCGATTAACTTTGGTTTCTTTGCAGTCTGACTATGCTCTTGGTAGCTACAGAGCTTGCTTTGACCATTTTAATGGCTTCTGGAACAAATTAATCTCATCTACCCATTTGACTGAGAAATTCTTCATGTGTTTGGGGTAGACATCCCTTTAACTCAAAAATAGGTTTGAAGTCTGGTGGTTACCCATCTGCCATGACAATTTTATCCAGGTGTGACCACTGTACATGCTACAGCTTCTTGAAGTCTTAGGTGAGAGTTGAGTGAGAGGGAGATGCCAAAAATGGATAAAGACCCAGCAAGCCCTCATGCTAGAAGTATCAGGTTTTATTTGAACACCTTATACAATTGCCTAAAAATGCTTAGGGGTTGATTGCTTTAGACTTGATGTAAAAAAACAAAACAAAACAAAACAAAAAACAACTTTCTAATAGTTAGAACTAGGCAAAAAAGGGAATGGCCTATCTTATGTTGTAAAGAAGAATATGTTGGTGTTGTAAGAAAATATATCTTATTCAGATACATGTTGAATTATATGGCCACTGAGTCCTCTTCTGACTTTCTGATTCTGTAATCATTATCTTTCCCTTAATGGGGGAAATTTGTTGGCCCTGCTGATTTTTCCTGATTTCCTCCTTTTTATTAATGGATTAGTCTTCTCCCAGTCACCTAGGCTAGAAACCTGACTTACCTTTGATTCTTTCCTTTCCCTAACTTCCCTTCTCCACTCCTCCCTACTTTACTCAATTTGTCACAAACTCCAACTTTCCTTCCTATTGCCTGCCAGTACCCTAATTAAACACATTAATAAAAAATTATTTGACAATGTACCATGTGCCATCTCTTCTACTAACAAAGAGGACTTATCTCCAAGGCAAGGGAGAGAGAACAGTAGTGGCTGAAGTCACTGGAAAATGATTCGGTCTTGGTCTCCTTAGAGAGCCTTAGCCTATCCAGAATATGGCTACAAAGATCCAATACAGACCCATTGAGACTTTTTATCTGATCATTAGCTCTTTTTCCTTTAACAGGAGCAAGGGCAATTTCCCTTAATCACTATGAACCTCTGTCTCTCAGCCCTACAAAAATGTAGATCTTCTATTTCCAACTGGACCAAAAGAGTGAGCCAGAATGATATAAATACAATTATTCTTCCATTATTTTGTAATAGAGGAGAGCTAATGCATAAATAAATCTAGAGAGCAGATGATCCAAAAAAACTTTCAAGTGGACCTTGGGATGTACAATTTAAATCTTCTTTTCACTAGAAGATTGACCTTGATAATTACTTGCTCATAATGACAGCACCGAGCTCACACCAGCTGGATGTGGCAAACTTTCTGAATTTTATGTACACTTTTGCTCTAATCATTCCACAAGGGTAGACAGCCTATACATTCATGGCATAACCCAAGCTGCCTGTCATCACTAATGTCCCAATGAGGACAGATAGAGAGAGATAGAAATAAGGAGGAAGCTGCTATTAGCGGTGACAGGGCTTCAAGTCAGACTTGAATTTCTTGCATCCAAATTAATTGTCAATGGTACCCGCCTATTTAAAAAAAAAAAAAACAACCATGTTTGGTCCTGCCCAGTAGTACCTGTTGCGAGGAAGAGAAAGGGAGGGTAATTTTTTGTCTTCTCAGTGTGTTTCAGAGAGCCTGGGGTGAGCCTCCCTGGGTCAGAGCCACCAGCTGTCTCAAGAGCCTGGGGGTTCCCTCTCCCCCAAACCCTGGCACCATGGGTGGCATTATGGATATTTCCTTCATGTACCGATGGTTTAAGAACTTTAATTTGGTCCCAAATCTCCCCGACAAGTATGTATTCATCACTGGCTGTGATTCTGGCTTTGGGAACCTCCTAGCTCGGAAACTGGATCAGCGAGGAATGCGAGTGTTGGCCACCTGCTTCACTGAGGAGGGAGCCCAGGAACTTCGAAGGGCGTGCTCCCACCGGCTTCAGATCACCTTTCTGGATGTCACCAAGACAGAGAGCATCAAGGCAGCAGCCCAGTGGGTAAATGCCCAAGTGGGAGATCGAGGTGTGAAGTGATCCAACTTCTATTTTTCATCCCTCTTTTCCCCTCCTCTCTCCTCTCCTCTCTCCCCCTCTTCTCTTCACATTAGGAGTCCTTTTAGCAGCTCTATGGGAAAAGGGAGGGTCATCAAGTGAAGGGAAGAATCAGTATGGACATTCAAACTTTGATTCTTATAGAAATATTTCTAGAGCTTTCAAGGAACTGGTTTTTAATTATGTTCTTGGTAGCAGAAGCAGAGGGAAACCTAAAGAGAATAAATCGTATTTCCTTGTGCTTTCAGGCTGGACTCTGGTTCAGGAGGTAAGAGAGGTGCTATGTGGGACAGAATAAGGACTTTAGAGATCATGTCCAACCACCTCATTTTACACCTTTTATTGAGGTCCAAAGAGTTGAAGGGTCTTATTTAAATCAATGGCTCGTGAGTTTCGGAGCAGGTGCTCTTCCCATCCCTGAGACTCTGACAGCCTTGACCATGAAATTCTTTTTCTGAGTGGCTAATCCCATTTTCTTCCTACTGTTGCAAACATAATTCTTTTTCTGGTGGAACTGAGCAGCAGCCAGAGAGGGAAGTTCTGTGTGCCTCGGATGAGAGGGTTCAGAGAGTTTTGTTTCTTCTTATCCATACAGAGAGAAAGGAAAGCTTTGTTCCGGATCTAGGTCAAAAGGAACAGATACTTGGCCAGGTTTAGAAATTAAGTGTTTTAGGGCTAGGGCAATAGATAGAGCTCTGTATGGGGAGTCAAGAAGATCTGAATTCAAATCCAGCCTCAAACACTTATCAGCTGGGGGACCCTAAGCAAGTCACTTAACTTTTATCTGCCTCAGTTTCCTCAACTGTAAACTGGAGATCAGCATAGCATCTATCTCCCAAGATTGTGAGGATCAAATGAGATAACACTTGTAAAGTGCTTAATACTGTGCTTGGTACACAAAAGGCACTTAATGAAAGGATATTTCTTTCTTCCCTTCCTTCCTGTCCCTGGAGGAACAAGGTGGGTTAGTATCAGGTTTGAATTACCTAAGAAGGAGCATCCTGTGTGAAGAGATGGGGAGGGATGACAGTTGTTCCAGTCTCAGAAGCTAGAAGGCTGAGGGGCAATGTGCCATGTGCCATCCTGCCCCTCCAAGGGGCCGGCACATCTCTGCTGGTGGTTAGCACTAGTGTCAAATGACCAACAAACAGGACTTGGAATCCTTGATTTCTGGGTGCTACTTCTACCTCTCTTTGTGACTCATGACTGAGACAAATCTCTGTCACCCTCAAATTAAATAAGGTCAGCCTGCTCCCACCCTGCCTCCTGGCACTTACAGTAATGATTAATTCTATCAAGTCTGAGAAATATTATGTACCTCTTAAGTCTCACTGTTTTCTCCTTATCAGTGTGGGGGAGAAAATAAGGCTTGCTGTTGACAGGCTGGCTCCCTCAGCCCCAGAGACTAGGAAGGGCAGCTGAGAATGAGGATCTCTTATAACTTGAAATAAACGAGTCAAAAGAAATGTGGTTAGCTTTACCAGACTGGTCTTTCTAGGACTCTCCCCCTCAGAGACTCTCAGAGAGAGAAAAGTATATGTTAGAGATGGGGTAGGTTGAGAGGAATGAAGTTTATGTGGGAACAGGCACACTGTCCCACACAGCAAGCTAATTCACCTCTCAAAGTTCCTGTTCCTTTACCCAAAAAGTAAGAATCATTTGCTATTAACTTCACAGGGTTATTAGGAAAGTATTTTGCAAATGTTAAGGCATTACCTAAAACAGATTTTTTATTTTTTTAAGGAGGCATCTAGGTGGCTCAGTGAATAGAGCACTGGACCTGGAGTTGGGAAAATCTCAGTTCAAATCCAGCCTCAGATACTGGCTGTGTGACTCTGGGCAAATCATTTAACTTCCATTTGCCTTCAATATCTCTGCCAAGAAACTCTACGGACAGTATGGTATATGAGGTCCATGAAGACACAATTGAACAACAACAAAAATATATTTTTCACATAAATTATTTTGTTTTATATCTGTGTTTTTCATCGATGCAAAGGATTTCCCATGAGGAAATGGCTTCTCTCAAAGCAGATCTCCACTTATTCTAAATGCAAGTATCCTAAAAAAATTATCTTGATTCCAAGAGTAGTTGTCTCTTCAACTGTGCCCCAGTCTCTCATTAACATGACTGTTGTCATCCATCAGTTAACAATAATGATGATGTCTGCATCCTAAAAGGGACCTAGGAGGACCTAGCCACTTTTCTGCCTAATCAGTGAGACAGTAGAAATCATCCTAAGTGGGAACACTCACTCTGTCCCCCAAGCATAGATTCCCTTCTCCTCAGTAGGTGGACTGAGGTTTTAGGAACCAAGTGGGAGGTGGAGGAGGCCTTATTCATTTTCCTATAGGTGTGAGATCAAGAGGTGGGAACAAGAGACCCAAAGTCTTGATTTTGCCAAGTGTGATCCTGGAGACCTTTACCCCATCTCCTTCCCTGTCCCCAAAAAAGTGGCTTTTCATTTAGTATAAAGTCCAGTCCCAAAATTCTGGTATCTATATAATAACAGTAATCATAATTCACGCTTAATAAAGAACTTTCCTTATAATAATCAATTAGATAATTTAAATTTGTATCATGAGATTAAAAAAAAAAGTTTAATCTTCATTTTATTGAGGAGGAAGTGACTTTCCCATAGTCAGACAGCTAAAGTGTTGGAAAGTCAAGATTCATACTTATATCTTCTGACACTGAGCTCAGCCCTCTTTCCTTTAAGCTTGCTTAGTTTCCATTGCTTTAATTTTAAAAAATATTTATCTTTAGATTTTAAAAAATCTATTTCCTTCCTGCTTCCATTAAAAGCAACAAAAATGAAAATCTTTATTCCAAATATGCAAAATAAATTCCCACATTGGCCATGTCCAAAAATTAGGTTTCTCATTCTGCACCCTGACTTTTTTACTTTTCAGTCAGGAAGTAGATAGAATGGTTTCTCTTGAGTCCTCTGGAATCATAATGGTTCATTTCATTGATAAAGAGTTCTTAAGTGTCTCAAAATTGTTGGTCTTATGTTGTTGCTATTTTTTGTTTGTTGGTTTTATTTTATTTTTGGGAGACAGAGTTAAGTGATTTTCACAGGATCACACAGCTAGTAAGACTAGATTTGAATTCAAGTCCTCCTGATTCCAGGGCCAATTTTATATTGTTGTTACTATGTAAATTGTTGCCCTGGCTTTTCTCAGTTCACTCTGCATCAGTTCATTCAAATCTTCTCAGGTTTCTCTAAAATTGCCCCTTTTCCATTCATATGCCAGAATTTTTAAGCCATTTCTTAACTAATGGGCAACCACTTATAGTGGGATGTCCATACCCACTGTGCACTGTTGGGCTTCTAGGTAGTGCAATGAACAGAGTACTAGGCTTGGAATCAGGAACACTCCTCTTCCTGAATTCAAATCTGATCTCAGACACTTACCAGTTTGTGTGACTCTGAGCAAATCAACTGTTTGCCTCAGTTTCCCCATCTGTAAAATGAGCTGGAGAAGGAAATGGCAAACCACTCCAATATCTCTTTGCCACTAAAATACCAAATGGGGTCACAGCAGACACTGCTGAAATGACTGAATAATTCATGTTACAGGGTTATGGCAAGGAGCAAATAAGATATTGTTTGAGGAAGTCTTTTATAACCCTGAAGTAGCAAAAATGTGAGTTTTTGTGGGGAGCTGCTAGAGATCAGAGTGTCATGAGATATTAATTTATTAGCATACAAATTCATATCTACTAGAAAGAGCATGGCCTCTGGGGCTGGGATTTGGATTTAAATCTCCAGGTCGCAATTTTCTCATTTGTAAAATATAGATATAAAAAGGTAATCTTAGAAGTCTGTTCAGTTCTGTGATGCATTAAGAAAGAATCCTGGGCTTGGAATCAGGAAGATCTGGATTCAAATTTTCCCTCCTTTATGAGCCATATAACTCTAGGCAAATAATTTAATCGTTATGCATTACAGGTGACTCCCTACAACTAATCTATTAAGTAATAGCATAGATTGCTAAGAATTTCCTTATTCTGATGAAATCACTGCTCTGTTTGCATTTTCCATAAACATTTTTCTTCTCTTTTTTACTTCTCCCTTTCTTCAGGGCTCTGGGGCCTGGTGAATAATGCTGGAGTGGGCCTACCCAGTGGCCCCACTGAGTGGCTGACCAAGGAGGACTTTGCAAAAGTGATAAATGTGAACCTGATAGGAATGATCGAGGTGACTCTGAACATGCTTCCAATGGTCAAGAGAGCCCGGGGCAGGGTCGTCAACATGTCCAGCAGTGGGGGCCGTGTGGCAGTCATTGGCGGTGGTTACTGTGTCTCTAAGTTTGGTGTGGAAGCCTTTTCTGATAGCATCAGGTGAAGGGACTTCATCCCTTTTACCCAACCCAGTCCATCCCCTGCTTTGTCCTTCATTAAGTGGCAAAAAGCCAGTTCCCCTCATGGTTTCCAGTCTGGAAAGCTCTGAAAAAGGAATGTGGTTCATTGTTTACTCCTTGTATAGGACCAAATCAGAAGGCAAAGGCTTGCATTTGGATCTTTCTTTTTAGGAATTAGATCTTTATTGATTTTTTCTTGTGCAACAAGATAATTGTATAAATATGTATGCCTATATTGGATTTATGTATATTTACCATGTTTAACATAAAAAACACATGTGAAGTTATGCAAAACATTTCCATAAAAGTCAAGTTCTGAAAGAAAAAAAAAAAGAAATAGATCTTTATTGAATATCTCTTGTTTTGTTTTATTTTTTCATCATCTAGATTTCACCCTGTATCCTTTCTCAGTAAAGAATTTTTCAATGTTTATACAGGAACAGAAATAGGAATAGAAAGTTGAGGAGAATTGAACTATCTTTTTCTCTCTACATGATCCAAAATAGGAAAGAACTCCATCTAGTAGAAGGTTCAGCCACCATATTGAGAAGATCAAGCTTGAGTCAATTTGTAAGCACTGTTTTAGTGACGATTTAGTGCAGATACAAGTGATTCAAAGATCAAAATGAAACAGTCCCTGCTTTCAAGGAACATACATTCTACCAGACAATATAACACATATGAAAATGGTCATTAGGGAAAGGAGTTTGGTAAGTCACAAGGATTGTGAAACAATAATGTTTCATGCATTTTCCAGTAGTAATGGTGATATTGATTTTTTTTACTTTTTTTTCCTGAGAAAGAGATAAAGTGCTAGAGAATAGGAGGGCACTGTGATATGAAGCTAAGGGGCAGATACTCAGATGCCCATGCTAGCTAAGCCCTGGCATCCTGGCAGATGGCTAAAAGGGAGGAAACATAGTAGGAGAATCTGGTGACAGCTAGATAAAGTGGGGATGGGAAGTAAGGATTGTCTGACTGATCCTTAAATAGGTGCTTTGGAAGGTGAGCATTTAAGGTCTCTGAAGATCTTATCCCTGTAAGGACCAAAGAAAGGACACTCCCACAATTCTATCTTTTCCCAATCATCCCTTTCTAAACCCTGAAACTGGAAGGAAGTTGGGTGTAGGAGGTCAACAGTGGGTGGCTGGATGCAGTAGCTAATTCTTATTCCTGATGGCCCTACCCATTCTAATTGCTAGAAATGGTTAAGCACAGAAAGGGTCATTTGCATGAGTTTCTTCCTGTGTCCCTGTGTCTGTGTGTGTGTTAGGAAGTTCTCCAGGTAGAAATTCTGCTGATTGGAGAACATGGGTATCTGGAAGTAGAAAGGAGACACCCCTCTCCCACACACAATTGTCCCTGTTAAAATCTAGAAAGTCTTTGGAACTGGGAGCACATTGAACTAAGTTTATGATTTTCCTATTAGGAGGGAGCTCTATTATTTTGGCGTGAAAGTCTGCATCATTGAGCCTGGAAACTACCGGACTTCCATTTTGGGCACGGAAAACATAGAACAACGCATGAGACAGCTGTGGGAGCGGCTCCCCCAGGAGACAAGGAACAGCTACGGAGAGCAGTATTACTACCTTTGTAAGTGTCCCTCCCTATATGGTGGGGAGAAGAGGGAGGAGTTGGGGCTGGACTGGGAGGAAGGTGAGCAGGGTTATCTCCTGGGGCTTCCAGACAGTACCAATCACTCAGCTCTTCCCCACCGTTTTTAAACAAATGTAGGGGAGAGGGATGGAAAGAACTTGACACAATAGCCTTGGAAAGGAAAGGAAGTCATAAATGGATAGCCTGTGTTGCTCACATGTAATCTTGATTACATGACATCCTGACATCCCTCCTCTATCCCTATCTTTTCTTCTTTTGGCTCAAACCCTTCAACTTCTCCACCATCCCATCATCCCCCTGGGCTTACCTCCAGTTTAAACCATTGTGCTAGAAACGGAGGCAGTGCTCCAGAAGAAATCTGACCATGGCAGAACTGACATGACCCCCTTTTTCCTGGGAACTCTGCCTCTCAGTGCAGGCCATGGTTATATTCACTTTAGTAACTATTACTAAAACCTTAGAACTTTTTCAGATGGTATAGCATCCATCTGTGCCTTTCCCAGTCTTATGCTGTTGAATTTTTCAGCCCAAGGCCATGATTTTTCATTTTTCCATATTGTTTTCTTTGTTAGATTCAGACTAATACTCTAGCCTATTAAGATCTTTTTGGATTGTAGCTATCATCAATCCCAGCTCACCCCTGGCTTTGATCAGCACAATTTTCTTTTATTTATTCCTGTCCCTGATAAAAAACATTAAACAGCATGAAGCAAATCACAAAATCAAGAGGCTAAAAAACCCTCTAGTAATCTCCTATCAAACTGACATTAACAATTATTGTTTGAGTCTAGCCTTTAGACTTATTTGGAATCCAACTATGTTCTTATCTATTTTATAGATAAGAAACCCCACAAAAAATAACATTGATGGTACATTTTATCAAGTATTAAAAAAAATAGGCAAATTAATTGCAGCATACTAGTGCTCTACAATTAAGTAACATTGTTATTGTGGTTTTTAAAGTAAATATTAGTTTTGTATGATCTCTCCTTACTTCTTGTTCTGTAATGTCTGACTCTTCATGAATCCATTTGGGGTTTTTCTTGGCAAAGATACTAGATTGGTTTGTCATTTCTTTCTCCAGTTCATTTTGAAGATGAAGACCTGAAGCCAGCAGGGTTAAGTCATTTGTCCAGGGTCATCTAACAAATAAATTTCTGAAGTCAGATTTGAACTTAGGAAGAAGATTCTTCCTGATTCCCAGCCTAGCTTTCCATGTACTATATAGCACCACTTATCTGCCCTTCCTCTCCTCACTAGATATTCCTTAACTATCGATTTAAAATTCTAATTTTGGATTTTCAAAGGAAAATGAATTGAAGTTACTGGTTTATAATTTTCGTGTCTTTCTTCCAAAGGTTGAGTCAAAATTTGTTCTTCTTTCATCTTTTGGTATCTCTTCTATTTTCCAAGATTTTTCTTTAGATATTACTGTCAGTGGCTTAGCTATCAAATCTATGAATTCTTTTTTTAAAAATTTTTTTATTTTAAACTTAAATACAAAATAGGAAAAGAAAAAACATATTGCCATGTGAACAACAGATCATAAGAGCAGATTCAGTATAAAACAATAAATATCCATTTCAAGAACGTCTATATAATAAATACTATACATTGTATTCAAAGCTGTCCATCTTTTCTTTGTAGATTTTCTTTTATTCTCTGCTGTGTACTTTTTACTTTATGATTTTTTTAAATTTACTTTATTCTTATTTTATTTTGTTCTTATTTTACTTTTCTTTTTTAACTTTACTTTCATTTTATTTTTTTTCCTTCCTCTCCTCTCCAGAAGGATAGATAGAGATTTTAGATATTATATACATACACACATATACACATATGTGAGTACATACACATATATATATATCTATACATAAACATATACACAGATGATAGATATCTATAATCATACACATATATACATTCATATGCATCTATCTTTGCTTTTTTTGTCCTCTTTTTTCTCTGAAGGTGGATAACATCTTCCTTTATAAGTGCAATCTTGCCTTATTTTTTCAGTTCCATCAACTCATCATTTTATACACCACAGCAATATTCCAACCTTATGCTGTCTGCTTATTTTACATAGTCCTAAACAATTTTAATTAACATGGCTGACATATAGCATAATTTCCTTGTTTTTCTCTTTTGATTAACTCTATTTTAGCTTTAATTTTGTCTGAGATCATGATTACTACTCTAGCTTTTTTTACATAATAAATTCTAATCCTGATCGTTATTTTATGTTTGTGTATATTTATTTCTTATTTCTCCTAACTCATCTGCTTTACTATCTGCTATCTTGCCCTCCTATTACTTAATCCCTCTTTCCTCTTGCCCCCTTTGTTTCTATATAAATTTAGAAAACTTTTATAGCCTTCCAAATTTACATGTTCTTTCTTCTTTGTCCTATTCCTGCTAATCTACACACCCTTTTTTACCCACTTTATCCTGTTCCCTCATCCTCTTATTTCTTTATTAATTTAGAAGACTTTTTTCCCCTTCTAAATGTATATGTTGTTCTTTCTTTGACCCATATGTGATGAGAGAAGGGTTCCCTCTAAAAATCCCTCCTTTTTCTCTTTCTCTTCCCTATTCCTTATCCCCTTATTTCTTTCTCAATTTAGAAAACTTTTATATCCTTCTAAATATGTATGTATTGTGAGAGTCAGTTCCAGAACCACCAGCTCTCCTCCCCCATCGAATTCCTCAGTGTCAGTTCTTTCTCTCACACCTTATTTGTATAAGATAATTATTCTCTTTATTTTTTCCTACACAATTTTGCTTTTTAGAATCACACCGTATTCAACTCTACTCCAGGATTTCTAAATACCCAATTACTAATGACAATCTTACATAAATGATTTATATTTCCATGTATAAAAAGTAAAGTCTATCCTTATTAAGTCCTATGTAATTAGTCTTTGATGTTTATTTTATATTTCTCTCGGATCTTATATGGCAAATTAATATATTAATTATATTAAAATATTATTAATATAATTAATATATATTAGCAGCACAGCTGGACCTGGCATTCCTTCTCAGCAAAGGTTTCATCAGTCTTCCCCTATAGATGCCTGATTCCCCACATTTGTCCAAGAGGTGAAAATTCCTATGGCTGAGGTGAAGGCTACTACTCAATCCAACTAGCCCCAGGGCTTGCAACTTTCTGTTTCCCAGAGCTATATAACTGATTATAATTAATATTATATATTTGATATGTTAATAATATTAAGTTTGGATCTTTTTGCAACAAAATCCTGAAAGTCTAACAATTCACTGTATTTCAATTTTTTTTTTCTTCATTCGAAATTATGCTCAAAATTTCCTGGGCATAATATTTTTGGCCACAGACCTAGTTCTTTTGCTCCTTTGTATACAATGTCTCAAGATACTCTTTTAATGTAGCTGCTTCTAGATTGTGATTCTAATTGTGGCTTCTCTCTATTTAAATTGTTTCTTCTTGTTGCTCATGATATTTTCTCCTTGAGCTGGGAGTTTTGGAATGTGGCTATGATATTCCTGTAAATTTTCCTTGTAGGATCTCCTTCAGGTGGTAATTAGTAGATTTTTTTTTTCAATTTCTAATTTCCCTTCTTGTTTAACACTTCAGAACAATTTTCTTTAATTATTTTTTGTATTATTATATATTTTCAAATAGTCTGGTTATTCTTATTTTTATTCTTCTTAATCTGTTCTCCAGATCAGTTGCTAAGATGTTTCACATTCTTTTCTATTTTTTTTTCATTCTTTCTATTTTGTTTTTATTATTTTTTGGTCCCTTATGACTTTGCTGGCTTCCCCTTGCACAATTCTGATTTTCAAAGAGTTTTTTTCCTCCTTAAGATTCCTTTTCCCAGTTGATAGACTTTCTTTTCATAATCTTTTTTAGTTTTCTTGTATTGTTCTTTCTTTAAAAAATTTACTCAATATCTCTCATTTGATTTTTAAATCTTTTTTGAGTTCTATGAATTCTTTTTGTGCAGGTGATCATTTAACATTATTCTTTGAAGTAAGAGAGACTTTTAAAAATTTCAGTATCTCTTGTTATCTCTCCACTTTTTAATTCCCCAATAGCCCAATAATCCAATGATGTAAAAAAAACCTCATCATTTCTACTGTAAAAGTCTTCTTGGCAGGGAAAAAAGTCTTCTTAGCAGAAGAATAAAAACAATTGGACAGTTCTGCTTATTCTGTACTCAGTACTGCTTACTTACTAGCTATTATGGTCCCATCTACTTCAAGCAATTCCTTCTTTGTTCCTTCTCTTTCTCTCTATAGAAACTAAAAAAAAAAAAATTTCTTGAGTTCAACTTACCTAGCCAACTTCAGCCCATTCTAAGCTTTAGCACTCCTGATATGATGTTAATAGGACCAACTAATGCTTTCTATCTATGTTCATCTATCAGTTTTTTCATCTGGAGAATAAAATCAACAATGGAAGTCAAGAATCACAGACTTAGAGCTGGAAAGATTTTCAGAGGTCATCTTGTCTTGTCTTCTTGTTTCATAGATGAGGAAACTAAAGCCCAGGGGAGTTAGATAATGTACATGAAAGCTTTTGCAGATTATAAAGAACCAAACAAATATTTGGCATTAATATTCTGATACAGCTACTTATACAACTAACAAATTAATTTATGAGTTTATGCTCTCTTGCTTAGATTGCTAAAACTTCCTCTTAATTGGTCTCTCCTCACTGAAAGCAAAGTGATTTTACTTGAGCATGGATTTCATCATGTCACTACCCTACTCAATGAACTCTTGTGGCTTCTTATTACCTTTGCAAAAAATATAAACTTTTCTGTGTTGCTTTTTAACCTTTCTACAACTTACCTTTCTGGCCTTTTTGTGCAATAGTCTCGCTTCTATATTTTGTAATCAATCAAATGGATTTTTCTCTTTGTTTCTCACACACTACACTGCCTCTCCTGTCTATATTGGTCATCTTCTCTAGAAGGCAGTTTTCTCATTTTCACCTCATAGAATTTCTCTCTTTCTTTAGAAAGGTGCTTAAGCATTCTGTTCTAATATTATTAAAGTCTTTTCTGATCTCCTCATCTGCTAAGGTCTTCTTTCTCAAACTATTTTGTTTTATATTATATAGAGAGATACACACACCTACACAATAAATAAATCTGTATTGCTTCCCCTAGTAGGATATAAACTTCTTGGGAGGAGGGATTGTTTCACTCAACATCTTTATATCTCCATAATTTGGCAGAGTGATTGGTATTTAATACCCACAATAAATTCTGTTTGATTCATTGACAAATTTTCCCAAGTGATATAGGATTATTCAAAATGGACCACAATATTAACCTGTTAAGTTCACACAAGTTTTCATAGAGGTCTCTTATGACTTCTAACCCATTGCTCCAAGAAAGCTTCTCCTAGACTCCCCTAACTAAGTCAGGCAAATCTCTATTTGGTGAGCCTTCCGCATGACCTTTTATTCTGTCTTATACATTTGGAATCTTAGCAGGAGGAGCAAGGCTTCTCGGTGCAGTGATTTTCACTAGTATTTGTTAAAGGTTGGAAGGCAACCTTTGCTGACACAGGTGTTGTGGACTAAGAATGAGATAAATTGGTGGCACAGAGAAGAGGAGAGAGGTCAGACAAGGCAACGGCCTCTCAGTCAGAGAGATCAGAGAAGAGCCACTGCTTCTCAGTCTTCTTGTATCATCTTCTCACAAGAGGAGATCCATTCTGGGTTGGATTTCCAGCAGCCACTGTCAGGTGGCTCCCGTGTATTCCAACAGCTCTCCCGTGTATTCCAACAAGTATTCACTCTAGAACAATAATAGGAAAATTATATACTATTTGACTTGAATACACTCATAGTTTTCAAAGTCTTTTACTTAAAAAAATTTGAAATTATTGGTGTCAGGACCTGTGATTTCTTTGGTGGAAAGATCTGCAACTCCTCTGTAACTATCATCTTAGAGTGTTTTCTAAGGGCATTGAAAAATTAAATGACTTGATGGCCATAGTCACACAGCTAATAATTGTCTTATACAAGTCTGGAAACTAGGATTCCTAAGTCAAAGGTCAGCTTTCTCTGTACTATACCATGGTGCTTTTCACATATTGTAGTTCAAATGATGACTCCTTTTATGTCATCAAATATCATCTTTTTTATATTGAGAAACTATTTTTTCTAGTTTGATCTTTGTAACTTACTTTTGAAAAGCACATCTTATATGTTCTGTAAATCACAGGATGACAATAAATTACTGACCACTATACCCAGTAAGATGTCACCATAGCCACTGCTAGTTTCCTTCCTTAGTTTTGGTGATAACCAAATCAACATGATGTTTGAACAAAGAGCTTATCAGGAGTCTGGAAGACTCAAATGTAAATCCTGTCTCTCACAGGTACTATGACTCTGGATAAATTATTTAACCTTTCTAAGCCTCAAGTGATTCTCAATGTCTATAAGATATTTAGAGACTGAGAGAAGGGAGGGTGCAGACAAGAGATGGAATTTCTTGACAAAACACTTCTCTACAAATAAAATCACAAGCCCAGTCTAAAAACAATCCCTAAACCACTCATTGCCATGATTTCTGGCAAGTCATTTTAAATCTCTGCATTGTAGTTTCCTCATCCATAAAATCAATGAGTTGGACTGATGGATTTCTTTTACAAAAAAAAAAAAAAATTGTTAATATATTTTGTTTTCATATCATCTACATTTCTAACTATATTCCTTTCAGAGACTCTTCTCTTATAATACAGAATTCTTTAAAAGTTCAACAAAATTACCCAGCATGTAAAAAAATTCTGATATTCTACACTCACAGTCCTCCCCCACTTTTGCCAAGAATTGGGGGTGGTACAAAACTTGATTATCATAATTTTACAATATTCAGTTTCAGTTGTTTTATTAATGTTCTATCTACTTACGTTGTTGTAATCTTTGAGTATATAATTTTCCTTGTTCTATTTATTCCACTTTTTGTCAGTTCACAGAAACCATTCCATGATTATCTATATTCTTCATATTGATTATTTCAAATGTTGTATTTCATTTATGTAAATAGTCCTGAATTCATGGGCATCTGCTTTGTTTCCAATTTTTTGCTCTCACAAAATGTACTGCAGTAACTATATTTATGTGCATAAGGTCTTTGGATTACTTGGTTCCTATCCTCATGGGAAGCTGTAAAATTTAATGATTAGGAGTTGGAGATATCTGAACAAAGAAGTTGGATGAATGTTTCTTCTTCTGATTCCTGAATTTTGGAGTCGCATATGAAAATTATAAATGAGGAGAACTATGTGAGCTGGGTAAAAAAATAAGGATTGGGAAGGTGTGAAGTTGTGAGAATAGGATGAGCCATGGAGACAACCTCTAGATGAGACTTCTATTGGTACTTGGAAGACGTAAGAAGATGTCCAATAGGTAAGAATAGGAAACATTGTGGAGACATTTATGAAGAGAGAGAGGAGACATTACTACTGTGGTAAAGATGATGATAGAATCTAGACTCTTAGTGTGGAAAGGAACCCAAAGACCAGTAAGATATAGTTCAAATCCTGTCTCAGACCCTTACTAGCTTTGTAATCCTGGACACTTAACACAGACCCAAAGGAGAACACTCATACTGTACCTAACAAATGGTCTTCTAGCCTTTGCTGGAAGAACTTCACTGAGAATCTACTTCCTCCTGAGAGAGCCCATTCCATTTTTTGATAGGTCTAATTGTTAGGAAATTTTTCAACTTTCATAGTTCTTTGTTCTAACTTTTAAGGCCTAATAGACTCATTCTGTCTTCTTCCATAAGCAAGCCCTTCATATACTTGAAATCATCTATGAAGTCCTTCCTGAGCCTTCTCTTCTCCTCTCTGAAAATCCACAGGCCCTTCTAATCATCCTCAGAAGACATGATCATGAGACTCTCCACTATTTTAATCCTCTTCCTCCAGATGCCCTCTAATTTATCAGTGTCCTTTGAAAAATTGTCCTTTCTATATAATCTTCAGTTTTTTGGGTTACCAGTCTATATCATTGTTTCCTCAAAACTCCCTCTCTCCTCCCCCACCCCATGCTCTCCAATGAAAGCAACATTGATAAACTGGAGGGTCTCTTTTATACTAAATTAATAAACATTTATTAAGTGCTTACTATATGCCAGGAATTGTGCTAAGCATTAGAGATGCAAAAAGAGGAGATTTAGATAGTGAGTTTAAGATGTCTACTATACATTCATGTCAAGCTTTCCGAAAGGCATTGAAATTGGAAGTCAGGTAAATTTGAAAATCATCAGCATAAAAACAATAATTCAATCCATGAGAACTGATAAGATTCCCCAAGTTAAGTAGTATAGACTAGAAGAGAAAAGGACTCCTGCAAGACCGTGGGACACCTCCAGTTAGGATCTAGCCAAGGTAACAAAGAAGGTGTGATTAGATAGGTGAGAAGAGAACCAGAACAAAGCAGTGTAGAGTATAGAGAACAGTGTCAAAGGGTGCAGGGAGGTCAAAGAAAATAAGGATGGAGAAAAGGCCATTGGAATCAGCAATAAAAAGTCATTGGTAACTTCAGAGAGAACAATTTTGGTGGAATAATGAGGTCAGAAGTTGGATTGTAAGAAAAGAGACATATTGTAGACGGCCTTTTTGAGGAGTTTAGTGACAATGAGCAGAAGAGATATAGGATAATAGTCAGTGAGGATGGAATAGTCAGGATTTTTTCCAGGCTGGCAGAGACATGGTTATGTTTGCAGGCAGTAGAGAATGAGCCAGTAGATATGGAAATATTGAAAATAAATGAAAGGGGGGATGGCAGAAGGGCTAATCTGTTGGAGGAAACGGGATGAGACAGGAGGAGTAAGGCTACCCCATCATGTAAGACAGAGAAGAAGGAGAAGATAATGGAAGATGACATATGAATGATTGGAGATAAGGAACAGGGAGAAAGGAAACTTATAGCAAATGACCTCCATTTTTTTTCTGTAAAATTTGAGTCAAGGGTCTCAACTTGCAGATGAAGAAATGGAGGTAGATATCTAAGGACCTTCCCAAAGTCATATAGGTAGCAAGAAGCAGAACAGAAATTTATAAGCTATATTAATTAAAGGCACATGAAACAGTGATCCTTCCCAGGTCATCTGATTTAAGATCTATTTGTCGCTATTTCATATGTAGTATGTCCAGTTTTTTCCAATGGATTATAATCTCCTAAAGACAGGAGTCATTTTTTTAAAATTTCCTTTGTGTTTTTCTCAGCATCTCTGCACATACCTGGGATGCAATTAATGTTTAATTGAATGAATGAATGAAATAATAATGAGATATGAGGGAGTAATTGGCAGAGAGTTTTAGAATCTCATAGACCAAGTAGAAGAAATAAGCATCAAAGGAAAAATCAGGAAAGAAAAACAATTTTATACAGAATCACTGAACTTTTAATTTTCTTTTTTCCTCTAATACAGACACGAAAAACTTAAAAAATATAACCAGACTGGCAGAACCGAAAATCAGTGAGGTCACAGACTGTTTAGAGCACGCCCTTACCTCTCGAAATCCCCGGATCCGCTATAATCCTGGCCTGGACGCCAAACTCCTCTACCTCCCACTGGCCAAGTTCCCCACAGTGCTGACGGACTTCATTCTGAGCCGATACCTCCCAAAGCCAGCAGACAGTGTCCTCTGAGGCACTGAGAAGGGGTATTGGTATCTGGTAAAGTGCATGGGAGTCCCAGTGTGGCTGATTGTGAGGAGCCATTTTCTTCATCACACATTTTCTCCCTAGGATTTTTTATGTCTTTCATAAGGAGCATCTCTCACCAAGCTAATGTTTAATGTTCCCAGGGTCAGAACCCCTCTATCATGCTGGGAAACCACAAAGAAGAAGAAGAACCTACATTTACATAGTATTTTCTTGGTTTACAAAGCATTTTGTTACAATAACTCTGTGAGATAGGTGGGAAAGTATTATTCTTTCAGTTTTACAGATAAGCAAGCTGAGATCCAGAAAATTGAAGTGATTTTTCCATTGTTGCACATATAAGTTTGTTGCAGAGGTGGGAGATCCAAACCTAGGTCTTCAGATTCTTCAGCTGGTGGTCTTTCCATTACACGCATTGCTTTCTCAGGAGAGCCAATGACACAGTCTCCTCAGTTTTTTTGCTGAAATGTAATGTCAAAATCAAGAAGAGGACAAGTTCCTTCCAAATATTTACCCAATAAATATAATCAGTTCCCAATTCCCCAAACTGAAGAATGATGATGAAGTTGGGAGTAATTTGCAATAGGATATAATTTTTTGGAATATCTTTTTTCTATTTTCAGTCTTTGAATATAAGGAAAAATCTCATCCTCTAACCCTCCAAATTGGAAGTTGTGAAACAACACTACAATCATGTTATTCAAGTAAAAACCTTGAAATGATTTCCCTAAAATTTTCCAGTGTTTTATTCTGTAGATGGATGCTGTGCATATTAATAAACATTTACAATCTCTTCCTTTAAGGACCTTATTGTCTAGGGGAATCGATGTTAAAAGACACAGAATTAATAAAAATAATGAATTTAAAATGTTTCATAAATAATGGACCTTCTCACTGATTTGTATATCACTTTTAGATTCAGAATAAGTTTCTCACATCTATCCTATGAGGTAGGCCTGTGATCAATCCCATTTCATAAATGAAGAAATCGAAGTAGAGAAAGATTAAGTGATTTGCCTGGAAATCACAGAGGCAGTGTCTGAGGCAGCATTTAAATTCAGTTCTTCTTAACTATGCCTTAAAAATACTTTAGGAACCAAATTTCAGAGCTGGAAAATATTTCTGTGGCCAAATCCCTCAATAAAACAATGAGGGTCAACTAGCTGACCCTGCACAATCACCAGTGGTCTTCTTAGGATTAATCTGAACATCTTTAATGAGAGATCTAATGACTATATTCTCTGAGTCCCTGTCCTTCTTCCAGATTCATGGTGATTGTGACTATTGGAGCTCAGTGGAGAGGATATAGATACAGAGAACCCTCTTCTTTCCTGTCCTCAACTTCCTCTTCCCCAACTAGGAACTAGCTTCCCTCTTTGCAACAGCAAAGTCAGGCAAAATCAACTTAACCATTTTCCCCCTGTGATTTCTCTACTCGATTTATTTTCGGTTTCATGTGAATTGGGGTTCAGGCTTGTGCAGGATAGGAAGGCCAAAAGGAACTTAAACTCTATTATCAGTTTAACATGTACAAATGCAGGGCTAGGGGAGCATGATCCAGCTAGGAAGATGAAAATGTTTTCTATTTTAGAATAAAGGGAAAGATTTGATGACATAAAACAAAGGTTCTTAACTTTTGGGGGGATTATGGACCATTTTAGTCCATGTTTGGGGAAAACCAAACTCCTCAGAATAATATTTTTAAATAATTGAAGGAAACAATAGATTTCAATTAGAGGTTAATGAAAATAACAATTTTTCCCATCCAAGTCTATAGATACCCTAAAATCTATGCATAGACTCTTTTAGAGATCTCTAGATTCCAAATTATGAAACATTATATTTAAAAGAGTTCTTTGCAAAGACTGCATTTTTGAAAGTAAATTTTAGCTGTTAATTTAAACAATTTAGTTTAAGTCTGTTTAATGGATAAAAATGTCCTTTATAAGTGAGTATTCAAAAACTATTCTTCCAGAAAAAAAAAATCCCTGGGGGTGCACACCCTAATGAAAAGTGCTAATCAGCTTTTATGTTTCTGGGATAAGCATAAAAGGACAAATACTTAAAGAGAAATTTCATGGCACTTCTTTTCCCTTTTTCCTCCACCCCATCTTTATCTTCTCCCCAGGATAAACAACTCTAATTCTTTTACCCAATTCTCATATGGCATAGTTTCATCCTTCTGCTTGCTCTTCTATGAGTTCTCAGAGACTGGCCAAGGTCTTTTGAAAAATGGAATGGAACACAGGACCCTAAGGAAGTGTTTTAAAGGAGATCTGCTAAGTGTAGATTATAATGGGACGACCATTATCTCTTACTTTTCTAACACTATGTCTTAATGCAGAATAACCCCCCTCCACCTTTAGTTTAACAAGTTAGAGAAGTTTGATTTTTCTCTATTACTGTCTTTAGTATGGATTTGCCAGAGTAACTTTATTATGGAGGTTTCTATAAAAATAAATGTTTATTCCCTGGGTACCCACTGACTGAGAGCAATGGGGAGATGGCTCAGAAGCCACCTGGGTGGTGATGGGAGTAGGAGATTGCTGAGAATCAATCAGTCCATGTTCTGATGCAGAGAATCCACATAAAAAAATACATGAAAATAACAGCTGAATAGTGTATATTCCTTGAATCTGGTCATCTCTCTGGAGATCATTACATTCCATGTGAAAAAGAGACTTTATAACACAGAGGGGGGTTTTGTGTGTGTATCATTGTGTGCCTTTTTGGCAGTCTGGCAAAGCCCTTCTCAGTATTTGAGGGAAATATTTCAGTTTGAGACAGTGAAAATAAATATATAATTTTCCTTCACCATCCAAGATCAAGGATGCCCTTGAAATTGATCCTGTGAACCCAGGTAAAGAACGTCTGCTTTAGGGATGAAAGAAAGAAGTCTGTCCTTCATCCTAACATACATCCCCTACCACATGGGGTGAGTTAAGGGATGTATACTCCCAGCAAGTGAAGACTTCCCCCAGTGGAATGGGTGGATGAGAACAATTTGTTCCAATAACCGTGGAGGCAACTGGAAACTGTGGAACATATAGAGCTTGGTTAAACAATGCACAGTCATCCACTGCATCCCAGGCCATCATCAATTGTCTTGACTATTGTCCTGCCACTGGACATGATTCTGAAAGAGAGAATGAGGCTGATGACTGCCTCACTTAAATCCAATTCATATGTGATGTCAACCTATGATGTCATTGGTCCTTTTTGAAAATGAAGAATGAACAGGATAGGTATATGCAACTCTGAATGACTGCCTTTGTCTTTAAACCTGGTTAGAATTGGTTGCTTTTTTTTCTTTTCCAATTGTTTTTAAACCCTATTTATCTGCTGCATCCAGAGCATAGATGCCATGAACTGAACTATAACTATAAGGGGTAGCTTTCCCTGCTCCCTCTCTTTTACTCCAGGTCTGAGAAATGGGCATGGAGATGTTGGGGGCTGGAGGTTTACAAATGCAAAAAGCATTTAACCCTTAAACAATGAGGAACATGGTAACTCGCATTATCTGTGATGCTTTGCCCAGAATAAAATTGGGCCCTTTGCTTTGTAGGGAACCCTTAAAGACTTTTGGGGAGAACCATGACTTTTTTATTTTGAGATGCCCTATGTTGAAAAATCCTAGAGAAATAGAGCAAAAAAAAGACTATAAATGTACAGTTGATTTTTTCCTTACTAGTATTTCCTTACAAGTCAGTTCTATTGATATAATTTAGCAAAAGTTGCTCAATTGTTTAAAAATGGATCATTTTGGTGCTATTGAATTCTTTATAAGGTTTGATTTACTAATAAGTTCTGTTTTATCATGTCCTGTATAAGTACTAATATTAAGTTTAACATGAGAAACCTAGAATCAACAGATTGCTTCTGTCTAGTAGAAATACTCATATTTTTCACTTTTTTATTTAAGCAGACCTAGATTGTTTGCTTTTTGTGAAAGCACAATGTCCTATAATTTCTAATGGTGAGAATGTCTGGGCAGTCCCATGAGGGACTTTTGTACCATGTCCAAGTTGCTTAACATGGGGGCCTTTACAATCTGTACTATGTAAGTGGATATAGCCTCCTTTGATTGACTGCCTTCTTCTTTAAAACTGATGAGATTACAGGAACACTAATGTACCACTGGTGGAGTTGTGAACTCATCCAGCCATTCTGTAGAGCAATTTGGAATGTCTTTGACCCAGCAATACTACTCAAAGAGATTAAAAAAAAAAAGAAAAGAAAAGAAAAAGAAAAGAATCTATATGTACCAAAAAAACAAAACAACAAAAAAAAAAAAAAACAAAAAAACACAAGTAATTTTTATTCTTTGAATTTTCTTTAACTAAATCTATTGTCTTCTTATGCTAAAGGTAAGTTTGCAATTCCATTTGGCTTACTCTGGCAGGAATTTGGGGCAACTTCCTGAAGGAAATTGCTTAGATCTCTATGCCCCATGCTATAGGGACCTCTATCTAGGAAAGGCACTCTTTGTATTTTGTTGTTCCCTATAGAAAGGAACACTGTTTTTGCAGATCCCAGTTGAATGGCTTTAGATACTGAGGGACTTATTGAAAGAATTTCTATCTAAGTCAGTTGCCTCATTTGAGAAAGAGGCAATACCAAATTGACCCCAGATCCCAAATTCCTGCAGAAAGCTCCATATGGATTGAAAACTCATTGTAGACTAGGCTTCTTCTCAAAGCAGAAGGCATTTTTCTTTGTTTTCTTTGTTTTTGTTCTTTTTTTGCTTAGAAGTTGAGAAAGATCCTATAATTCTACATACGCAGAGATATTTGGTAAATCTTGTAAAATCCTTATTTTATTGTCTTACTTGGGGAACTCTATGAAATGTTCCTTGTTCTGTGAATTTGCCAAAACTTAATATTTGGAGGTAATTGTGATTTTCATCTGTATATATGAAATTGCATAAGATATTATATCGGCTGTTTTAAGACTTTTCTGTTTGGCACTAGAGAAGCAAGTAAATGGACATCGCTTATGCCTCCCCAGAGACTACAGAAAATTGAACTGAATTTGGAATAAAGATTGTTGTTTTTTAGTAATGCATATTTGCCTGGGACAACTAATTTCAAGTGGAAAAATATGTAATTTAGACTGGTCTGAGTTTGTCCAGTTCTCCTAATGTAGAGGTGCCCATGAAGGACTTTTATACCATGTCCAAGTTCCTTAATATGGAGGCCTTCACAATTCCTATTATGTAAGTAGATATAGCCTCCTTTGATTGACTGCCTTCTTCTTTTAAACTGATGAGAGTATAGGGACACTAATGCACCACTAGTGGAGTTGTGAACTCATCCAACTATTCTGTAGAGTTATTTGGAACAATGTCCAAAGGGCTTGTAAAGCTGTGTATACTCTTTGACCCATCAATACTATTCAATGTGAAATGATTCAGTGAAATGAATCTCCCTCCCACTGGAGGGTGGGAGAAAATCAGACTTTTTCCCCAAATTATTAAAAAAGGAAAAGAATCTATATATACAAAAAATATTTATAGCAGCTCTTTTTGTAGTCTCAAAGAAATGGACATTGAGGGGATGCCCAAAATTAGAGCATGACTATATAAAAATGTGATTGTGATGGAATACTGTTTTATTCTAAGAAATGATAAGCAGGAGGGCAACTAGATGGTGTAGTGGATAGAGTGAATAGGGACCTGAGTTCAAATCTGACCTCAAACACTTATCACTTCCTAACTGTGTGACCCTTAAGTCACACTTAACCCCAATTGCCTCAGCAAAAAAGAAAGAAAGAAAGAAAAGAAAGAAAGAAAGAAAGAAAGAAAGAAAGAAAGAAAGAAAGAAAGAAAGAAAGAAAGAAAGAAAGAAAGAAAGAAAGAAAGAAAGAAAGAAAGAAAGAAAGAAAGAAAGAAAGAAAGAAAGAAAAAGAAAGAAAGAAAGAAAGAGAGAGAGAGGGGGGGAGGGAGGGAGGGAGGGAGGGAGGGAGGAAGGAAGGAAGGAAGGAAGGAAGGAAGGAAGGAAGGAAGGAAGGAAGGAAGGAAGGAAGGAAGGAAGGAAGGAAGGAAGGAAGGAAGGAAGGAAGGAAGGAAGGAAGGAAGGAAGGAAGGAAGAAAAGAGAAAAGAAAAGAAAGAAAGAAAAGAAAAGATAAGCAGGATATTTTCAGTAAACCTGGAAAGACATAAGTGAACTTATACAAAGTGAAATGAACTGAACCAAGAGAATATTGTACACAGTAACAGCAATATTGTATGATGATCAACTATGAATGATTTAGCTATTCTAAACAATACAATAAATGGATACAAATCTGAAGGATTTATGAAAAAATGCTATCTCTAGAAAAAGAACTGATAAGAGTCTGATGGCAGATTGAAGCACACTTTTTAAGTTATATTATTCTTGGTTTGTGTTAGTCTATATTTCTTTTGCAATATGCCTAATTATGAAAATGTTTTGTGTGATTTCACATGTGTAATCTATATCAAATTGCTTGCCTTCTTAAAGAGAAGGGAAGGGAAGGAAGGAAGAAGAGAATTTGGAACTCAAAATTCTTTTAAAAGGTCAAATGTCAAAAAATATGTATTTATGTGGAATTGAGGAGAAAAAAATTTTTTCTGAGACTAATTAGCATCTTTATTTTTTTTTTAATTTTTTATTTTATTTTATAATTATAACATTTTTTGACAGTACATATGCATGGGTAATTTTTTACAACATTATCCCTTGCACTTACTTCTATTCAGATTTTTTCCCTTCCTCCCCCAACCCCCTCCCCCAGATGGCAAGCAGTCTTATATATGTTAAATATATTACAGTATATTCTAGATACAATATATGTGTGTAGAACCGAATTTTTTGTTGCACAGGAAGAATTGGATTCAGAAGGTAAAAATAACAGTTTACATTCATTTCCCAGTGTTCCTTTTCTGGATGTAGCTGGTTCTGTCCATCATTAATCAATTGGAATTGGATTAGTTCTTCTCTATGTTGAAGAAATCCACTTCCATCAGCATACATCCTCGTACAGTATCATTGTTGAAGTGTATAATGATCTTCTGGTTCTGCTCGTTTCACTCAGCATCAGTTGATGTAAGTCTCTCCAAGCCTCTCTGTATTTCTCCTGTTGGTCATTTCTTATAGAACAATAATATTCCATAACATTCATATACCATAGTTTACCCAACCATTCTCCAATTGATGGACATCCATTCATCTTCCAGCTTCTAGCCACTATGAAAAGGGCTGCCACAAACATTTTGGCACATACAGGACCCTTTCCCTTCTCTAGTAGTTCCTTGGGGTATAAGCCCAGTAGTAGTATGGCTGGGTCAAAGGGTATGCACATTTTGATAACTTTTTGGGCATAATTCCAGATTGCTCTCCAGAATGGTTGGATTCTTTCACAACTCCACCAACAATGCATCAGTGTCCCAGTTTTCCCACAGCCCCTCCAACATTCATCGTTATTTGCTCCTGTCATCTTAGCCAATCTGACAGGTGTGTAATGATACCTCAGAGTTGTCTTAATTTGCATTTCTCTGATCAATAGTGATTTGGAACACTCTTTCATATGAGTGGAAATAGTTTTAATTTCATCATCTGAAAATTGTCTGTTCATATCCTTTGACCATTTATCAATTGGAGAATGGCTTGATTTCTTATAGATTAAAGTCAATTCTCTGTATATTTTGGAGATGAGGCCTTTATCATAACCTTTAACTGTAAAAATTTTTTCCCAATTTGTTACTTCCCTTCTAATCTTGTTTGCATTAGTTTTGTTTGTGCAGAAACTTTTTAATTTGGTGTAATCAAAATGTTCTATTTTGTGATCAATAATGGTCTCTAGTTCTCCCTTGGACACAAACTCCTTCCTCCTCCACAAGTCTGAGAGGTAAACCATCCCATGTTCCTCCAATTTATTTATGATTTCGTTCTTTATGCCTAAATCTTGGACCCATTTTGATCTAATCTTAGTATGTGGTGTTAAATGTGGGTCCATGCCTAGTTTCTGCCATACTAATTTCCAGTTTTCCCAGCAGTTTTTGTCAAATAATGAATTCTTATCCCAAAATTTGGGATCTTTGGGTTTGTCAAAGATTAGATTGCTATTTTTATTCACTATCTTGTCCTGTGAACCTAACCTATGCCACTGATCAACTAGTCTATTTCTTAGCCAATACCAAATGGTTTTGGTGACTATTGCTTTATAATATAGCTTTAAATCAGGTACACTTAGACCACCTTCCTCTGACTTTTTTTTCATTAGTTCCCTTGCAATTCTCGACCTTTTATTCTTCATATGAATTTTGTTGTTATTTTTTCTAGGTCATTAAAATAGTTTCTTGGGAGTCTGATTGGTATAGCACTAAATAAATAGATTAGTTTGGGGAGTATTGTCATCTTTATTATATTCGCTCGGCCTATCCAAGAACATTGAATGTCTTTCCAATTATTTAAATCTGACTTTATTTTTGTGGCAAGTGTTTTGTAATTTTGCTCATATAATTCCTAACTCTCCTTTGGTAGATATATTCCCAAATATTTGATACTATCGACTGTTATTTTGAATGGAATTTCTCTTTGTATCTCTTGCTGTTGGATTGTGTTGGTAATGTATAAAAATCCTGAGGATTTATGTGGATTTATTTTGTATCCTGCGACTTTGCTAAAATTCTGAATTATTTCTAATAGCTTTTTAGCAGAGTCTTTGGGGTTCTCTAAGTATACCATCATGTCATCTGCGAAAAGTGACAATTTGATTTCTTCATTTCCTACTCTAATTCCTTGGATCTCTTTCTCGGCTCTTATTGCCAAGGCTAGAGTTTCTAGTACTATATTGAATAGTAATGGTGATAGTGGGCAACCTTGTTTCACTCCTGATCTTACAGGGAAAGGTTCTAGTTTATCACCATTACATATGATGTTTACTGAAGGTTTTAAATATATGCTCCTTATTATTTTAAGGAATAGTCCATTTATTCCTATACTCTCAAGCGTTTTTAGTAGGAATGGATGTTGGATTTTATCAAATGCCTTTTCTGCATCTATTGAGATGATCATATGGTTTTTATTAAATTGATTATTAATATGGTCAATTATACTAATAGTTTTCCTAATATTAAACCAGCCCTGCATTCCTGGTATAAATCCCACTTGGTCATAGTGTATTATCCTGGGGATGATTTTCTGAAGTCTATTTGCTAATATCTTATTTAAGATTTTAGCATCAATATTCATTAAGGAAATTGGTCTATAGTTTTCTTTCTCAGTTTTCGATCTACCTGGTTTAGGTATCAGTACCATGTCTGTGTCATAGAAGGAATTTGGTAGGACTCCTTCAATCCCTATTTTTTCAAATAGTTTACATAGCATTGGAGTTAGTTGTTCTTTAAATGTTTGGTAGAATTCACCTGTAAATCCATCTGGTCCTGGGGACTTTTTCTTAGGAAGTTGGTTAATAGCTTGGTCTATTTCTTTTTCTGAGATGGGACTATTTAGACTACTTACTTCTTCCTCTGTTAATCTGGGCAAGCTATATTTTTGAAGGTATTCTTCCATTTCATTTAAGTTATCGAATTTATCGGCATAAAGTTGAGCAAAGTAGCTCCTAACTATTGTTCTAATTTCCTCTTCATTAGTGGTGAGTTCACCCTTTTCATTTTCAAGACTATCAATTTGCTTTTTCTCTTTCCTTTTTTTAATCAGGTTTACTAAGGGTTTGTCTATTTTGTTGGTTTTTTCATAAAACCAACTCTTAGTTTTATTAATTAATTCAATAGTTTTTTTACTTTCAATTTTATTAATCTCACCTTTTATTTTTTGAATTTCAAGTTTTGTGTTTGTCTGGGGGTTTTTAATTTGTTCCTTTTCTAGCAATTTTAGTTGTAAACCCAATTCGTTGGCCCTCTCTTTCTCTATTTTATGCAGGTAGGCCTGTAGAGATATAAAACTTCCCCTAATTACTGCTTTGGCTGTATCCCACACATTTTGGTATGATGTCTCATTATTGTCATTTTCTTGGGTGAAGTTATTAATTATGTCTATGATTTGCTGTTTTACCCAATCATTCTTTAGTATAAGATTATTTGGTTTCCAATTATTTTTTGGTCTATTTTCCCCTGGCTTTTTATGAAATGTTATTTTGATTGCATTATGGTCTGAAAAGGATGCATTTACTATTTCTGCCTTACTGCATTTGATTTTGAGGTTTTTATGCCCTAGTATATGATCAATTTTTGTATAGGTTCCATGAACTGCTGAGAAGAAAGTATATTCCTTTCTGTCTCCATTTAGCTTTCGCCAAAGATCTATCATATCAAACTTTTCTAGTATTCTATTTACCTCTTTGACTTCTTTCTTATTTATTTTGTGGTTTGATTTATCTAATTCTGATAGTGCAAGGTTGAGATCTCCCGCTATTATAGTTTTGCTATCTATTTCCTCTTGCAGCTCTCTTAATTTCTCTTTTAAGAATTTAGATGCTGCACCACTTGGTGCATACATGTTTAATATTGATACTGCTTCACTATTGATGCTTCCCTTTAGCAGGATATAATGCCCTTCCTTATCTCTTTTAATTAGATCAATTTTTGTTTTTGCTTGATCTGAGATGAGGATGGCTACTCCTGCTTTTTTGGTTTTGCCTGAAGCATAATAGATTCTGCTCCACCCTTTTACTTTTAGTTTGAATGTCTCATCCTGTTTCAGGTGTGTTTCCTGTAAACAACATATAGTAGGATTCTGACTTTTAATCCAGTCTGCTAACTGCTTCCTCTTTATGAGGCAGTTTGCCCCATTCACATTTATGGTTAGAAGGACTAATTCTATATTGCTTGCCATCCTATTAACCCCTGCTTATGCTTTTCCCCTTTCCTTCCCTTTTACCCTCCTATCCAGTATTCAACTGGTAAACACCACTTGCTTTTCACAGCCCTCCCTTTTTAGGATCCCTCCCCCACCTTAAAGATCCTCCCCTTATTTTACCCCTTTTCCTCGAAATTACTGTATTCCCTTCCCCTTAGCTTACTCCTTCCCTTTCACTTTTCAATGAAGTGGAAGAAGTTTCACCATAAATCGAATATGTCTATTGATACACGCTATGTTCATCTCCCTCCTTTCTTTCTCTCAGATATAATAGGTTACTTTTGCCTCTTCATGAGATGTAGTACCACCACTTTATACTTTTTTATGATATAATCTCTTTTCTACCTCTAGTTTCTAAGACAAATTGTACATATGTTCTTTACATATTTTTTTGACAGAAGTATAGTTCTCAAGATTTCTTTTTACCTTTTTTAGAAGTCTCTTGAGTTCTGTATTTGAAGATCAAACCTCTTATGTAGGTCTGGTTTTTTCATCAAAAATAGATGGAATTAATTTATTTCGTTAAATGTCCATCTTCTTCCCTGGAAAACGATGCTCATTCTTGCTGGGTAAGTTATTCTTGGCTGCATACCAAGTTCCTTAGCCTTTCGGAATATCATGTTCCAGGCCCTGTGTTCTTTTAATGTGGACGCTGCTAGATCCTGTGTTATCCTTATTGTGGATCCTCCATATCTGAATTGTTTTTTTCTAGCAGCTTCCAATATCTTTTCCTTTGTCTGATGGTTCTTGAACTTGGCCACTATATTTCTTGGCGTTTTGATTTTAGGGTCCCTTTCAGTAGGTGATCGATGAATTTTCTCAATGTCTATTTTACCCTCTGTTTCCAAAACGTCTGGGCAGTTCTCTTTGATAATTTCCTCGAAAATGGTGTCCAAGCTCTTTTTTTCCTCCCATTTTTCAGGGAGTCCGATTATTCTCAAATTGTCTCTCCTGGATCTGTTTTCCAGGTCTGTTGTCTTTCTGGTAAGGTACTTGACAGTCTTTTCAATTGTTTCATTTCTCTGGTTTTGCTTGACTCCCTCTTGGTTTCTCCTTGAGTCATTCATTTCTACTTGTTCCAGTCTAATTTTCAATGATGTATTTTCTTCACTCACTTTTTTTATATCTCTTTGTAATTGTCCAATTGAGTTTTTATCTTCTATGGAATTTTTTTCCATTTTATCCATTTTATTTTTTAGAGAGCTGATTTCTTTTTCCAGCTCTCTAATCCTGTTTTCCTTGGAGTTGTTTACCTTTTCCAGCTCACTAATCCTGTTTTCCTTGGAGTTGTTTACCTTTTCCAGCTCACTAATCTTGTTTCTCAATGATTTGATTTCTTTATCCATTCTGTCTTTGAATGCATGGGATGACTTCTCCAGGCTCTCTTGCCAAGCTTCCCTTTCCTTTTCCCATTTCTCTTCCAGCTCTCTTGTGAGAGCCTTTTTGATTTCCTCTATGAGGTTCTTTTGTATTGAGGAGCAGCTTATATCCCTCTCAGGGGATACATCTGGGGACAGTCTGTTCCTAGTCTCCTCAGCATTTGAAGTCTGCTCCCTCTCCACACAGAAGCTGTCAATGGTTAGAGCCCTTTTGAATTTTTTGTTCATTTTGTCAGAGTAGGAATCAAAGAAAACAAACTGACAAGAGAAACAATTGGTCTGTTTTGCGGGGGATAGGGCTGATGTTATTAATGGGCTTCCTCTACAGACTGGGGGTAGGGCAGCAGAGAGCCACTAACAGAACAGCAATGACTGTACTGAGTCTGCGCTCTGAGGCTCTGAGAACGCACCGAGTCAGTCCAGTTGGGTGTTGGGGGTGGCCGGGCTCTGAGAGACGCTGGCTTTCTGGGGTTTTAATCTTCACCTCAGGTGTTTACACCCTCTCTGCTGCTCCTGGCTTGCTGCCAAGACGGAGCATCCACACTGGGGCAAAAGCCCTTTCGCAGAAACAGCAGAGATCACACCCCTCCCCCTCCTGTCTGAGCTGTGTGAGCTGCCTGTCTTGCTCTGGCTGTCTGCCCTCAGTCTGCGCCCAGTCTGATTGACCCTCCCCCGAGCAAACACAGACCTTTTCTGGCGACTTTCAAGGATGCCTTCTCTTGGTGATAATTTGTGGATTTCTTTCTGGGTCAAGCATTAAGTCAGAGGCTTGTCATGAAGTAAGTTCTGAGAGAAAACGAGGAGCTCAAGCAGCTGTCTGCCTCCACGCCACCATCTTGGCCGGAAGTCGAGAAAAAATTTTATAAGAATTTGAACTATGTCATATTCTGATAACTTCATGATCATCACTATTTCCACTATACCATACTTTATCTTTACAAAATATTGTATATTATATATCTTACATAATATAATATTGTAAATAGAAAATATGCATGTGTTTCCCCAGCATTGTCCCTGAGATTTTTAAAAATTCATTTATTTTTAAAACACATTGCTTTATGAATCATGTTGGAAGAGAAAAATCAGAACAAAATGGAAAAACCATGGGAAGAGAAAAAAACCGCAGAAAAGGGAAGTGAACATAGAATGTATTTATTTATATTCAATCTCCATAGTTCTTTTTCTGGATACAAGTGGCATTTTCTTTCCAAAGTCTATTGGGATTCCTTGGATGCCCCTGAGATTTCTAAAGTGATATAATTATTTTTACAGATGGGTAGTTGAAGACAGTTGTAACGATATATGTATATGGATGCTCCTTCCACAGGTACAGATTTAGTATCTTTGTCTGTTTAATAAATAAAATAAAATAAAAGTTTCTTATCCTGGTATATGAATAAATGTGACATTATCAAGTCTTTATGCTAGCATCTCATAAAATTACATGATTCACCCCTCTCTCTTAGTTTATATCATAAATCTTGGTTATGTAAAAAAAGACTACCAAAAAATTGATTCATTAAGAAAGTCTGCTTTATGTCATTAATCATAAAGAATATCTCATAAAATTCTAAGGGTCTGTGAGCTTTTATCAATAGCAACTTAATGAGGTATTCTCCCATTTAATTCACATATCTCTGTTAATAAGTTACTTGCTTGTGACACATCAATAAAAGAATATTAAGTTATTTGCGGGAGGGAAAAAACGCAATATTGCACTGGTCATTCACATTTGACTGGGTTCAGAGGTATAAAATCATAGTTCATTCATAGCATGGATGCCATGAACTTTATAGGTGCTATTTCCCTGTTCTTCTTTTACCCAAGAAATGGACCTGGCCTGATAGAAAGAGAGGTGGGAGGAAGGGATTTGTTTGCTTTCTGTCTTGTTTGTTCTCACCTTCAGGGACTGGGAGTTGGAACCACAGAGAGTTGGAGGCAGGATCACAGGTGCCATGGTTCAGCTGTCAGTCATCTCAACATGAAGTCCTTAAAACCAGGTTCAAGTCTAGGACTTGAGGGTGAGGTTTGGACTTGGAACTGGGACTGAGCTAAACTATAAACCCTAACTCCTTTCCTTCCTCAGAGATTGAAGTGATATAGAGTGGGAAAAGGATAATGCTTCCCATATGTTGGGGGAATAAATTTGCATATTTGTGATTATTTTTTTACTTAATAGTATTTTTTCCAATTGTATGTGAATATAGTTTACAACATTCATTTTTATAAGATTTTGATATAATTATACAATCATATTAAATATATTTCCAAAATAGTTATGTTGTAAAAGAAAAATCAGAAAAAAAGGGGAAAATCATGAGAAAGAAAAAAAGAAAACAAACAAATGAAGAAAAAAAGTGAGAATAGTGTGCTTCAATCTGCATTCAGTCTACAAAGTTCATTCTCTGGATGTAGATGGAATTATCCACCCCAAGTCTACTGGAATTGTCTTGGATCACTGTTTTGTTGAGAAGAACTATATATAGTTGATTATCACATAATTTTGCTATTACTGTGAACAGTGTTCTCCTGGTTCTGCTCACTTTGCCTAGCATCAGTTCATGTAAGTCTTTCCAGGTTTTTCTGAAATCTCCCTGCTCATCCTTATAAAACATTAATATTCCATTACATACATAAACTACAACTTGTTCAGCCATTCCCCAATTGATAACGTCTCATCTATTTCTAATTTTTTGTCACCATAAAGAGAGCTGCTACAAATATCTTTATACAGATGAGTCCTTTTCCCTTTTTTTAGTGATCTCTTTGGGACAGAGAACCAGTAGTGGTATTGTTGGATCAAAGGTTATGAACAATTCTATAAACCTCTGGGCATAATTCCAAATTGCTTTCCAGAATGGTTGGATCAGATATTTGAGATTAAAAAAAAAAAAAAAAAAATAACAAATGGAATCCTTTTCCTACATGATATGTCTTCATGTAGTTGAAGACTATTATCATGTCTTTTCTCCCATCACTATGTTTCATGTTTTCAATATCTTTTCTTCCCTGGCATTTCCATGATTTTCCATAAGCAAGATAACCAATCTTTTGGAACTGAGCCAAAAGGTGTGGAGAAGAAGCAAAAGGGGAAGAGGAGGAGGAGGAGGGAAAGCATATTTGTCAGACATTTTTCCTCTAGCATTTTCTGAGAATCCAAAGTGCCTCAGATCTGAACTACAGGCAAATTACCTAGAATGATGGATTCCAATTCTGGGAAATTTCAAGGAGGGAGGAGAAACAGAAGATAATATTATTAAGTGAGACTGAAAGGACTGAGACTTTGACCTTGATAGAAATGGCAAGGGTTGAAGCCAGAACATTATCAAAGCCAAAAACTACATGCTGAACTTTGCTGTTGATTGAGATGATAGTTTCAAGATTAGGAACAGATGTATTCTGCACAAGATGACCTCTGCAATTTCTTTCAATTCTGATTCAGTGAAATAACTGAAGGGTGGGAGAAAATCAGACTTTTTCCCCAAAGAGGAGAATCAGGTCCATTAATAATTAAGTAAACATTTAGAGGAATTTCTATAAGATTCTATGAGAAAAAGGGATGCAACTGAAATGCCATAGTATTATTCTAAAGCAATTTAACAAGTTTGGTTCTGATGGATGGAGCCAATGGGCCATTTCAGTATTTTATGGGGAATGCTCTGTGAATTTTCTATGAAGTAAAGTAAAGGCCGTTCTGTATCTGATCTATTCTTTCTGAGTCATCCTTTGTGTCAAAGGCCAGCCTTCTCTCCTCTATACCAAAGGCAGATTTTTACCTTGAATAGAATAAACACATGAATGTTGAACTGAATTCTGCTGTAAAGGAAAATACCAGGCAGGAAAGTTTTATTATTTCTATCTCTTAAAACCCCCTGCTCATGTCTACTTGCTTTAACTCCATAAGTATTTTGGCAGAGAGAGAAAGAGCAGCCAAACATTGACACAGACATAGAAGATAAGCTCCCTGAGGGCAAGAGACTATGTCAGTGTTGTCTTTATGTTCTCACTGCTACCTGGTATAGAGCATAATGCCTAGCACACAGCAGGCACTTAATAAATGTCAGTTGACTGACTGATAATTGTACACACAGTGCATAGATATACATGACATTCACATCCACAGCATAAGTACATATTTTCATACACATACACATAGACCTATAGATACCAAACTATCACCTGTGTGTGCATAGTTGTCCATCTATTTCCTCACTCTTTAGCTCCTCAAACAATATCTCTCTGCGTGGACCTCCAGCTTACAGCTATTATACCTCAGAAAATAACAACCATCCCTTTGTAAAGTTCAAAGCCATGTCCCTGGGAGAAAGGGGTGTGTATGTATTGTGTGTGTGTGTGTGTGTGTGTGTGTGTGTGTGTGTGTGTGTGTGTGAAGGGATTGTGCTAGGTTTGCGTTTTGTTTTGGCTTTTCTGACAGTTTTACTGTCCCTATCACTTTTCTACAGGGTTCCAACGTCTAGGGCAAATGTCAGAGGCAAGTATACTTTATGAAGGTCCTGAAAGTAAACTGGGCTGATTAGGCTAATTAAAGGGACAGGACACTGAGCTTATTCCTTTTAGTGAAGGGAACCTGAAGGAGACTAATCAACATATCTCAGAGCAGGGAGCAGAATTTTCTCAAATGGAGACAGTTGCTGTATTTGCAAACATAACTGGGTTTTGTATATCCCACATTACTTAACATGGAGGCACCATGTGGGAGGAATCAGGAATTATCTTCTAGGAAAAGACCTTCTTCCTTCCCCTACCACATGGATAGAAATAGGCTCTTGATATTCTGCAAAATAGGAACAAGATGCAGACTACTGGGTCTGTATCCCAAGAAAATCATAAAAGAGGGAAAAGGACTCACATGTACAAAAATGTTTGTAGCAGCTCTTTTTGTGGTAGCAAAGAATTAGAAAATAAGTAGATGCTCAAAAATTGGATAGTGGCTGAATAAGCTGTGGTATATGAAGGTAATGGAATATTATTGTTCTACCAAAAAAAAAATGATGGACAAGCTGATTTTAGAAAGGCCTGGAAAAATTTACACGAACTAATGCTGAGTGAAACAAGCAGAACTAGACATACACTGTATAAAATAACAGCAAGAATGTGCAATGATCAACTATAAAAGATCCAGTTTTTCTCAGTGCTCCAAAGCAATCCAAATAGACTTTGGACGGAATATGCCATCTGCATCCAGAAAAAGAACTAAGGAGATTGAATGTAAACCAACACATGCTATGTTCACTTCTTTTTCTGTTGTTTTTTTTCTCTCTCCTGATTTTTCCCTTTTGTTCTAATTTTTCTCTCCCAACATGATTCATAAAGCAATGATATGAAAATAAATAAATATTTTTTTAAAATGACTGGGTAGAGACACATTATCTTTCCCACGATGTCCAGAGGGGGTGAAGATTCTGTTTATTCATAGCATGAGAACCATGAACTGAATCTGGGTGAAAGAAAGCTCTACCTTCCTCTCCCCCACACTTCTTCCAGTGCTCCCTTTTAGGCCCTGTGGCCCCAAGAAATGGACTTAGGGTTATTTTCTGGTCTGTTGGGTTTATTCTTTTTAGATCTAAGTGCAGGCAGTAGAATTCACAGACCTGGCAACATTGGAGGACAAATTCCAGGCCAGATGTTGTAGCCAGCCCCACAGGGAACCCTGCAAAAGCCAAGGACTTTGGATGAGGAACTCAGTGGACCTGAGTTATATGGGAACTAAACTAAAATGTGAACCAAATCCCATTCCTCTCCTCAGAGACTTAGGTAGTACATAAAGGAATTTCCCAATGCCCATATGTTTATTCTTGCCATATTTTGTGTATAAGCATTCCTTTATAAATGCAACTGATTGTTAATTGGGTAAGTGGAACTAGAGTACAGGAACTTTGGTAGGAGCTAGAACCAATAGCAGAGAGGTTGGCTATCCCTCAACCCCCTAAGGGTAAAGAACAACTTAAAATACTTAGAGGAGGAATAAACTATATCAAATCTGGCTCTAAGGCAGTTGGAACCAAAGTAATTTCTGTTCGTGCAGTTATGGCTTGAAAATGTTTTCTGACAGAGCCTACATATAGCTTAGATTAAGGAATTCTTTCTAATAATGTGCCATTTTTGTTTGTATCAAAAATAACTTATTTCTATAGTATTCTAGTCTCATGGTATTTAACTTCTCATTTGTGGTACCAAGTATATAAAATATGCAATGGGATTTGTGCTCTAAGAGAACAGAATCATGGAAGAAAAATGAAGCACAATATTATCTTAAGTGTATTTCTGATCATTGTTTTCTCATTACCTGTGCATTACAAAGGGATTTTTTTTTAATTGAGAAATGTGTCATGTTTCACCTTTGTAAAAAGGAATTTTCTGTTTTTGCACTGAGTGGGGTGGCTTTTTTAAGGATAGCTTATTAAATTACCCTTCTTTTTTTCCTTGATTACTTGAGTTAAATTGAGGTATGCTTTTTTTGTGTGTGCAAATCTAAGTAGAAATATTAAGCTACCACAAAAGAAATTAAAATCTATTACTATAGCTAACAGTATTTTGTGTTGAAAACCTGATATATTTTTTTAATTACAAAGAAATCAAAAGTATCATAAACTACCCAATGAAGAAGCCTCTTATTAGTGAAATGTAATGTTTAAAGGACTTGTATATTAAATAGCTTGGGCACTTATATTTGCAAAGTGAGAATAGGCATGTGAATGTATTTTGTATCATCTCCCCAGGCTTCCCCCATAATAGATACTTCCATGTTGTTAGATGTTCTCATATTATGTAGTCTAAGGTCTGTGAGTAAGTATTGGTGTGACACAGGAGATTATATGTGAAGGAACACAATCACAAGAATGGTCTGGAGAAATGGAAGAAGGTAACCAAGAGAAATGTAGAGGCGTTGTTTACTTGTACATAGTACAATGTTTACATTGGAACACTGGGCACAAAAAGTGCAGAGACTTAAGAGCAGGAGAGAGGAAGTGCAAAAAATATTGAGATTGACATATAACCATAAAATATGTTAATATGAGCAAGAAGATGAGTACTGGAATTTTCACTCATGTAAATACTTTGGGAAATAGGAGGGCCAGTTTAATTTTTAAGGGAAGAAAATGAAATACTAAGCCACTAATAAAGTTTTCTCAAAAAGTAAAAAAAATAAAATAAAATAAAATAAAAAATAACATTTCTCAGAGAAGCAAATAGCAGATAGAGGATGCAATTAGTTGGCTTAGTAGATAGATAGAGCACTGGGCCTAGACTCAGGAAAATCTGAGTTCAAATCCAGCCTCAGACACTTACTAGATGTGTGACCCTGGAAAAGCTATTTAAACACTGTTTACCTTAATCCATGGAGAAGGAAATGGCAAATCACTCCAATATCTTTGTCAAGAAAACCCCATGGACTGTATTTTAGTCATGCTATGCTTTATAAAGTCTCAGAGACTTGAACATGATGACAGAACAACAGCAATAGTAGATAGAAGGCTGATCCTGAATCCAAGAAAACTTAGGTTGTTGTATCAGTAAAGGAAGTTTCTATGCCAGGAATTCCATACATGGATTAAAAAAAAATACATATTGACCAAACCAAAAATGCCATCTCACTGAATCATCCGTGAAATCCTTGGAATATGACATTTTTTAGGTCTTCCCATCCTACAAAGCAGTGAAAAGTACTCTAGATTTGGCATTAGAAAGCCTGGTTTCGTGTCTTTGCTCTGACACTGAATGACCTTGCACACATGTTCCAACTTTCTAAACTTATTCATGAAATAAGGGGATTGGACTACATGGATTCTAAGCTCTCTTGAAAGTCTAAATCAATGATTCTTCTTCTTCCTCAGAGACTAGTGAAAGTATTCCCCAAAATCAGGTTTCCAAGGTAAATCTATCCTCTCTCGATCCCCTTGTTTAAATTTTCTGTGTTCTAATTTCTCCTCACAAACTTTGTTGATGACACTCAGTTCAATGTAAAAAATCCTTCAGGTGCTTTAGAACAGTAATTTCCAAATCAATCTACTTGTTTATTGACCAAGTGTGTTTTGATTTAGGATGACCCAATGGGAGCTTTAAGTAGGTCAGGGTCAGAGAACATGGAAGGTGGTTAAGGTTCAGGAACATAATGTTCATGGAAGATTTTATAAACTTTAACCACTGGCATTGTCTTTTTCACAATTTTTTTTAGGTGACTAGCTCCAGGCTCCATCACAGATCAAAGTGGTGTCAGTCTTAGTAAATGATATTATTCATGTATATTTGTGGCCACAGGGACTTCTCCCTTCTCCCTCTGCCTCCACTTCTGTTAGTTACCAATCAACCAGATGACTGAGTTCATGCACCCTGCTTTACTGGAGAGAAAAGATATTTGATCAAATAATTAAAGAATAAAATACTTCATTTATTCAAGAGGACATGACTCAGAGAAGTGAAGCCATGACTTGCAAGTGAATTGGATTGCAGTGAAGGAGGGCTGTGCAAAATCACCAGTCTCACTTTCTCTTCCAGAGCTATCTGGGTACAGTGACCAGATATAGATCTGAAATACCTCAGTTTTCCTGCATTATTCTGCCTCAGTTTCCCTGGTAAAAACCCACCCCTTTCCTTGTCTCATTGGGACTGAGAGAATAGGGGCCTTTGACCACTGTTACATTCTAAAGAGTCATAAAAATCCATATGGCTTATCTCAAATGCTTAGGTATCTCCTAGTCTCAGACTTCCTGTCTCCTGCTCAACCACCTTCTTGACCCCCAACCTGTCAGAATTCAAAAGTTGTGGTTCTTCTTGGAATTTCCACAGATTCAGTGCTTTGTGTCCCCCCCGCCCTTGACTTTGTTTCCCTGATAGCTGGAACTCTATAAAAGTCTCTGGAATTACTTGCTGGATGCTGGATGCTTTGAGATAAGAGTCCAAGCTGGCTGGCTATGGCTAGTCCAAATTCTCCACGATTAAAATATTAAAAACCCTAATCTCTGTCTTACCTCAGTTTCTCTGGCATTACATTTCTGGAGGCCCCAGTGAGATATAAGATCTGAGAGCAAAATTAGAGATTAGAGAACAGGTTTCTTCTGGGAGCCTTGTGCTCTCTGGACCTAGACTCTTTTTATGGAAGCCCTTCCAGAATCCCATGGAGAGAGCAGTTCCAGCCACAGCAAGAACTCACCATGGACACCTGTATTTCGGCCACAGTGGAGTAACTGATTTGAAGCCCCTGCAGGATAAGTGTTCTCTCTGGTCTGATTGCTAGCAAATCTGGGTCCCCAGAATAAGTTCAGCTGAAGAAGTGTCAAAGGGAGGCCTTCTGACACAAATCTGGCTGCTTTAGTGCACAACTCTGGGTGGTTTTTTAAACCCTATTGGTCTGAGTGCCTCTGGACACAAATCTGGGTGCTGGGTATTTTTTTTTACATCTAGGTACTCTCTGTAAAGGCAGAGAATGCACCAAACTGGAGTTTTGAAGCTTATTTTAAAAGACTCAATTTGGATTTGGTGAGGGAGAGATAATCAACCTGAAAACTCCCCTCAAGGCACTCCTGAGATATCAGGAGTTTGCCCCTAACTTGTATATGTTAAATGTTGTGTCTGTGTGGTCTGTGTTTATGACTTGTCTATCTGTTGCGTTGATTTAAAAAGTTCTGTTAAGTTTTAAGAACAATGATTAAGAAGTTGGGCAATTGATCATTGCAGTGTTACAAAGATGCTTAGCATAAAAAAATTCTTGTGGTTTTTAACTTCTTATTGGACTTAATTGTAACCTGTCTGCACTAATTTGAAAAAAAAAAAAAAGAACAAAGAAAAGCTTGGCTGCTTTTAGAACCTGGCAGAAAAAAACAGTTTTTTTAAAAGCTTGCTAAGGAAAAAAGGGGGACAATAAAACCTTGTCTGATTCAAATTTCAGTTCTGCCTGAGAGGAGGTAAGAGAAAGAAAAAAAGAAGCTGATGTTAATTGCTTTAGGGGGGAAAAAAACTTTGGCAGGAAAAAAAAAACCTTATCTAGAGCCAGTTTAAAAATATATATATGTATGTGTATGTATATATACATATACACACACACACACACACACACATATATATATATATATGTATGTATGTATAAAACCAAATGGTAATTCAGTTTGTCTGCAATAATTGATTGGAATTTAGGGGAACTTATTTAAGTGGGGAAAAGCCATATCCTTTTTGGCTTATTAGCCTATTGAATTTTGGGGACTTAGTTTTTAAAGTGGTACTGTGTTTCAGAAATTGTGGGAGATAATTGCTATTGCCTTGTGCATGCTAAATCTGTTTATTCTGGGTATAACTTTTTAGAAATTTTTTTGAATATTGAACCATTACTACTAAAAGACAAAATTTTAAGGCTGTATTTGATTTGATTAAGTTTAACAATAGCTTGTTAAAACAAAGTCCTGATAACTTACCTGAAGAGGTCACTCACACCCTATTTAGATGAAGTATTTTACCTTCTAAAATATATATTCCGTAATATGAACATTATAAGTTATGCTTTTAAATTTTGTCAGCTTTTTTGAACGTGTGTATGAGCTTTATGAAGTTCTTTAGTGGTTAACTGTTATTGTGAATCTTAAAAGTTTATAAGGAAAAGAAAAGTAAGGAAAGGAGAAAAGAGATGATTTTACATAAATGGGATAAGAAAGATTGATTTGCAAAAACAATTGACAGTTTGAATGAAATATGTGGCTAGAATATCACAGGGAAAAGTATTGATTTTGTTTAAATAATTTTAGTTGGTGTGTATATTAAGATTTGAAATGATGTAAATTACATGAGATTCCTATCCATTTTGTGATGGGTTTTGTTATATTTATTTGGCTATCATTTGTTGAAAATTTTGAAATTGATAATTAAGTAGGGATTACTATAATATTGTAACCTAAAAAAATTCAAGATTGTTGATTTAATAGGTTGTTGGAGAGAGAGGAATAGTATATGCAGGAAGAAAAAGAGATGGAACTTGTTGGAAAGAGAGATAAATGACAGTATTAGGAAGAAATTGGGAGAAAAAAGAAGGAAAAGTATGTCGAAGAAAAGTGGGAGAAAGTTGGACAGAAAGAGTCAAGTCTTTTAATGGAAGGAACTTGCCATTTGTTTGGGGAAAGAAAATACACTGGCTGGCTAAATCCTGAGTAGTATTTGGCACCCTAAAAGTTAATTATAAAGAGAAATAGAGTGGGGGAGGAAGAAATGGGAAGGGATCTTTTGGCTTTAAAGGTGAAAATTTAATTCATCTTCCTACCCCCCCTCCCCTTGACTGTCTTTTTAGAAGTGAATACAAACTAGGCTGACTCTTCTTCAGAGAGCCTTTTATTGTTTAAAGGAACAGCCTACTTTTACATGGTGTTAATTACAGAATGTTTGTCTATTTAGGTGCATAATGGTCTCCTTGTTTAAGGAACGTGATAACAAATGTGATCTATATTTTTGATAGGGTTATTTCCAAAGGTTTAATTGATATTTTTAAGAATTAAGAAATTATTAATGTTAAATCTGAAAGGGTCTTTTATATGAAATTAGGATATTTTGTATGAGTTTTAATTGGTTGTATTGAATCATCTTGAGGTTATGCCCGTTATTTAAAGGAATTCTGAGAATAATAGTTTTTACTTTTGTCCCTTTAAACATGTTTCTATTATGGACAATAGGCAATTTAGAATTTTTCTATACATTGGGCATTTTAAAAGCAAAATGATTTGTGTAATATTGACCTTATAAAACTTAAATATGAAAGATAAACTGTGACAAGCTGTGAACTCTCTGGGACAAATATCTTACTGTTATCAATATAAGATTATAGTAAATACTTGTTTAGGACTCATGTGAAGCTTTGGTTAATGAGATTTGTTATTGGAGGTAAAATTTCTTGGGCCTATAGCAAATACTATTTGGGAATTTTAAAGCTCCACCATCTGAAAGTTACTGGGACAATTACTTGGAGTAAAACTGAATTACAACTACTTTATCCTGTGTCATGTATATGCTGAAGAATCAGCATTGACTGATTATATTATGTTATAGCCGTGTCCCTGCTTTTTCCTCCTGTGGCTGATTTCTATGATCAGAACAAATAGTAAAAACCATTAATACAATTCAATTATGTCATACCTTGCTGTTTCCAATCTGACTATATGTGGTCATTATATCCTGAATACTTAGGCAAATGAGTATTTATCCTGGCCATCTATCAGTTACTAGATATTTGTGTCTGTAGGTATTCAGGTTTTTAAAGATTTCTAAAATAATGAGAGGACAATTATCACAGCTGTCTGTGAGACCTAGCTGCTAGTTTGTTTATTGGGACTGCAGCTGACAACTGTTTGCATGTCCTGTGGGGCAAACTTATTTCCTTATCTGGGAAGCTGCTGGCCAGTCTATATTGGCCTTTCCACATTTTGTAGCAGCAGTCCTTGTGAACCAGTCTTTCCATCTCAGACTGTTCTAACCTTTATTTGTTAGATTTGTTTTCTGTTCTAAATTTTGCTCATGTTACAGCTGTACTGACCTGCTTCTGGGACCTGGATCAACTCGTTGGATGCTTCCATCACATCATACCATAATCCCCCTCCCTGGGACAGGATTCAGCTTTGCACCCATTCTCATCAGCAAGCAGTTTCAGAAGAGGATACTGTCATCACCCTTGCCTCTAATGGACTTTGAGCCTCATTGATATGGGGGGAACTGAAAGTGGTTGATGAATAAATGTCAAGTTCTGGCTGGGTCTTCTATTACAATGTATTTAGGATTTAGAATGAAAATGTTGCATTAAGATTTGGATAACTGTTGCTGTAAAGGATGCTTATAGTATGTATCTGCATTATCTAACTTAACACAATGTTCCCTTCAGAACATATAATTATTTGAGTGATCTTTGGATAAATTCCAGGGTAGAAAATCCCTACTGTACTAGTGTGTTATGTATAGGAACTTTAATTCACTTTCAGGACTTATATGTGGGATGGCTACTCTACAATTGGAGCTCTTTTTACTCCCCCTTGGATGATTCCTGCAATAAAACATAAGAAGAGAATAAGAGATAAGAGACCAGGAAAGCTGGTGGATTTTTCTCAAAAGTATTTGAAAAAATGGGCAATTCCAAAAGAATAAGGAGGTTCAAAGTTAAAGCAGAACCAGCAATCACAGTCCAGCTGGGGTTACAAATAATAAACCAAACAGACAGTAAAAACAAAAAAAGGACTGCTGAAAGGGCTTCCATTTTGAACTGGTGGATTAGGAGAGGCAGAAGTGCCTGGCACAAAGTGAACAGGAACAAATGGCACTAAGGGTTCCCATTCTTTCCCTGGAATATTCTCCAAACAATCCATTTGTAATATGTTTTCCCTCATTCTCCTCCTTTTGATCTGTGGCCAAACATTTTTAGGAGCTATTTTTTTATTATAGTTTTTTATTGACAAAATATATGCATAGGTAATTTTTCAACATTGACCCTTGCACTCACTTCTGTTTGGGATTTTCCTCTCCTTCCCTCTATCTCCTCCCCTAGATGGCAGGTAGTTCCATACATGTTAAATATGTTAAAGTACATGTATACAAATTTATATAGTTATCTTGTTGCACAAGAAGAATCAAATTTAGAAAAAAAAAGATAAAAATAACCTGAGAAGAAAAACAAAAAGCAAGCAAACAGTAACACAAAGAGTGTAAATGCTATGTTGTGGTCCACACTCATTTTCCAGTGTTTTTTCTCTGGGTGTAGCTGGTTCTATTCATTACTGATCAATTGGAACTGATTTGAATCTTCTCATTGTTGAAGATATCCACTTCTATCAGAATTGATATTTTATACAGTATTATTGTTGAAGTGAATAGTGATCTCCTGGTTCTGCTCATTTCACTTAGCATGAGTTCATGTAAGTCTCTCCAGGCCTCTCTGAAAAAATACTTCTGGTCATTTCTTATAGAACAATAATATTCCATGACATTCATATACCACAATTTACTCAGCCATTCTCCAATTGATGGGCATCCATTCAATTTCCAGTTTCTAGCCTCTACAAAAAGGGCTGTGTGGTCAAACAGTCTAATGAAGTGAACATCTTCTGTTTTCTGTTGATGCTTTGAAAATAAATCAGTTTTTAACAATGGCTTTAAACAACAGGTTTCAAGATAGTAAATCTAACATTAAGAGATAAAATATGACATAGTATTGCAAAATCCAAAGACTGAATATATTTGAGGATTATCTGTTTGTTTGTTTTTTATTAGACTGAAGGAGTTATTTGTACCTAAATAAGTCCTGTGAGAAGCTATGATTCTAGTGTTGATTTCTTCACAGGGAGAAGCCGTATGATTTTCAAAGTCATACATAAAACCAGGTGATCTCAAGAAGAACAGGAGACAAATGGGTAAAGCCTACTTGATAGGATACTTCTGGACGTATATTCTGGCTGGGGCACTTTTCATGGGATGGGGAGCTTGTGCCTTGGCCCCTTTTAAAGAAATGAGTTCAGATCCAAAATACTTTGGTGTGATGTAAGACTGAGGCAAGCAGTGATGGAGGAAACAGCTTTAGGGAGGAATGGACATTGAGATGTTTCTTGGAGGACAAGGTGTCAACAGAAGGAAGAGCACAAGCCATGCATGGAGAAGACTTGGACCTTAAGGAAGTCATCAGACCACAGAGAACCTGAGGGAAAGTAAAAATGGCTGCTTAGCACTTCTGCCAACTTTAACATTTTAAATAAAGTCAGTAGTCAACATTCATGCATCTAACTTTCATGACTTTAAGAATTTACATGATTTTACCTCATTTTAAGGTAATTTGACCTTAAATTAAACCTTAACCTTTAAGAATTTACCTCATTTTCACTTTCATATTGGCAACTGTGCACATCTATAGGCTATGTAGAATAGAGAAAAAGAAATAAGAAGTGCAAATTTGTGGAGCAGCTAGTATCCTATTAGGTGCCTAACTAATCTTGTTCATACATTCTTGTCATACATTCATTGCACATTTTCATTGTCTGCCTTTAAAACTCAAGTTTTGTTTCAATTATGCCCCAGTTTGTGAGGTTCAGTGGGGGAGGAGAGGAAGGGTATAGTCTTTTGAGCTCTAAGTCCAAAGTGCAAAGTCAGTGATGCAGCTGAGTAAGAAAATGTTAGATATTTTTTTTTGCCAGTCAGTAATATCTGAGTTCAAATATGGCCTCAGATTCTTAATAGCTATGTGATTCTGGAAACATCATTTAATCTCCATCTGCCTCAATTTCCTCAACTGTAAAATGGGCTGGCATCTAGCTCCCAATGCAACCATTGTTCTCTATGAATTTGGTGTTAATGAATGATAAAAAGAAGTAAAGTATTTCAAGCTGGTATGGTCTTCATGATCTCCAATGCCATCCAGCAGCCTTGAAAGACAGAGTGTCAGAGGCAATGTTGAGACCTTGTTAGTCCAAGCATATTCTGATAATAGAATCTAACATCCCAGCAACTTTTTCCTTGGTTTTCAGAGGGCAGCCAAGATAGAAAGGTTTACAGCAATATAGTGTACAATACAATATGCTCACCCAACCATCTGACTCAGTGGAAGGTAAGATTCAAGTTTAAAAATGTTTTCATTTTAAAATTTTCATTTGCTGTACAATATTTATGGTACTATAGATTTCATATATTATGAAAAGTGAATGCTGTGTGAAATCAATGGTTTTTTTTTTCCACAAGATAGCACAAAAGGTCACAGAATTCTAGGAAATTACTAGTGAGAAAAAATGTTACCAATTTTATTTTGCTTACCGCATTTTATGGGTTATTTCATGGTTGCTGTGTTAGAAAAAGTATATAGTATCAGAATTAATGTTTTGTTTTAAAGAATTATATGCAGAAAAATGTATTTTCAAATTTTTAACAAAAGATTACAATTTTTTGAATGTAACAAGAACTTAATCCCCTAATTCTAATATGATCAATGTATCAATATTTGCATTTCTTATCCTCAAAGCCATTTTCTAGACATATCTGTCTTTCATACACACATATATACACCCTGTCATGTGAACATTGAAAATTGATTGTATTATTCTTCTAGGACACTAGGACAATATTTATGAGTTTTTGCTTTTTGTTCAAGGGTTGTCCATACACATTTCTGCATCTTGTGAGAACTTTTTTCTATTTCCTTGAAGGGTAACAAGATATTAACATATCTTTGTACATGCCTGGTACATCAGCTTGGTTACCTAGAAGCATAAGATCCTGCTTGTGTTCATAGTCAATGAATGTCCTGAAATTACACAAAATTGCTACAACCTGCTGACCAGACATATTTCTATATGGAGATGAAAGGAAATGCATCTTGCCTGAACAGATTATCCCTATTAAATGTCCTTTTTTCAGACTAGGAACCTAAGTGGCACAATGGATAGAGCACTGGGCATGTAGTCAGGAAGACCTGAGTTCAAATACTATCTCAGATTCTTACTAGCTGTGTGATCTCTATTTCCTCAACTCCCAGGGTCATTGTGAGAATCAAATGAAACAATATTTTACAATGTCCTTAGCACAGTGCTTGGTGCCTAATAAATACTTGATGGAGAATGATGTGTGTTTTATTTCATTTCAATTTAGAACCTGAGCTACCAGCCCAGCCTGAATCAAACCTATATCTGTTTATTTCTCTCTCCACCTCTCACTATGAGTCATAGTTTAACATCTCCTGAATCAGAATAAATAAGGTAAGGACAAAATAAGTAGCAAGGGAAAACATCATAAAACATATTTAGAAATAGTTGTGTGACCTTGTAAAATTCATTTCATTTCTCTGGGCTGCAGTTGTGCCACTTATCAAATTAAAGAATTAGACTAGAAAACTTCAATAGTCACTTTCAGTATTAACATTTTATATATTGAGAAAGAATTCTGTTGTACATGTATATGGAAAGAATTTTTTTTATTATTTTATCTTTTGCTGTAGCCTCTTCCAACTTGAACTCATACTCATCAGGTCTCCCCTAAAGCAGCTCCTATCTCATGTTCAGAGTTCAGAGGATTACTTTATGAGTCCATACCCTAAAATCAAACTTATGAGCCCCACTTCTAGCACATACCATCTGTGCCAGTTTCTCACTCAAGAATTTTCAGTAACTCCCTAGTGCCAACATTTAAATCTGGCTCTATCCTGTTCTTCTTTACATTTCGTTTATTACCTTTCACATACACTATGTTCCAGCCAAATTGGCTTCTTTCTTGTTCCCAAAACAAGAATTCTACCTTCCCTCTCTGTAATTCTTAGGTAAACTTCCTCCCGTGCTTTGGAGTATATCTTCTCATAATTTATTAGGTGCCTCATTTCATATGACATTTTTTCTGACTGATCTAGTTAAAGTGTATAAACCTCAAAGGGTCCACAAACAGGTTTCCAGGGATCTGTGAACTTGAATAGAAAGACAAAAGTAACATCTTTATTTTCACTAACCTCTAATTGAAATTTGGCAGCTAGATGGAACAATGGGTAGAGAACTGGACTTGGAATCAGGAATTCTCATCTTCATGAGATCAAAGCTGGCCTCAGACATTTACTAATTGTGTCATATTGGACAGATCACTTAACTCTGTTTGCCTTAATTCCTCATTTGTAAAAATAAACTAGAGAAAGAAATGGTAAACCAGTCCAGTATCTTTGCTAAGAAAACCCCAACATGGAGTCATGAAGAGTCAGACATAACTGAGAAATGATTGAACAACAAAATTAATTGAAATTTAGCATTTCCTTCAGTTGTTTAAAAATATGATCCTAAGAAGAGGATCCATAAGTTTCACTACGTTGACTACCAAAAGGATCCATGACACCAATAAAGGTTAAGAAAGAGTGCTCTAGTTATTAGTTCTCTCCTTCCTCAGATTTCCTTATTTTTCACTTCCCCCAGTAGAATATAAATTCGATGGGAACAAGGTTATTTCCATTTTTATCTTTGTATACTCATCACCCAGTAGAGTGAAAGCATGATAGAAAATGGATTGATTATCTGCCGTTTGAGCTCATTTTGGCCTGACAATAAGCATCAAGAAAACAGGTTCTCCAGCAGTCAGCACTGCATCATCCATAGGTGAACCCATTAGTTACAGCAAATGGAGACATTTTTAATTCTGTGGACAAGTTCACTTGGTAGTATGCCTTCCAGGGATGTACAGATTGATAATGAGGTTGATACGCTCACTGCCAGAACTAGCTCAGTATTTGGGAGGTTTTGAAGGAAAGTATGGGAAAAAAGAGGTATTAAGCTACTTACCAAACTAAAGGTCCACAAAACTGTTGTACTGGCATCATTTTTGTATGCCTGTGAAACCTGGACAATCTACTGTGTCAGGAAGTTGAATTGCTTGCATTTGAATTGTCTTAGGAAAATTCTGAAGATCATTTGGCAGGATGAAATACCAAACATTGAGGTCCTTTCTTGAACTAAACTGCCAAGGATTCAAACTCACAGAGAGCACAAGTCCATTGGGCTAGTCATGTTTGTTTGAATGCCTAAATGTCTAAGAGGCATTTTTATAGAGAACTTATACAAGTTAAGCATTCACAGAAGAAGCAGTGAAAGGACACTATCTCTCTGGGGAACCTTTGGTATCCCTTGTAAACCTTAGGAGTTGCTGACATGGAACTATCCACCATGACATGCCCACATCCAGGAAGACATATCTCTGAGCAAAATTTCACTACAAGCCTAATATTTTGACTCTTGTGTCCCCTCTTATATAGCGCTTCATGTTTACAGAGCATTTAAGCTCATTAAAAAAAAAACTCTAAAAAGTTTTTTATACTCGTTTTGAAGGAGAGGAAAGTCAATCTCAGAGTGGATAAATGTCCTATCTTTAAATAAATCTGGGGAATTTTTAGGAGTGTATGCCTTCATCTGTTTTCTCACTGTGAAGCTCCCATGACATCCTGAAGCAATAAATTAAAGCCAATCAATCAACAAGAATTTATTTAACACCTACTAAGTGCCTGACACTGCTCTAGAAGCTGGAGATACAAGGACAAAAAGAAAACAGTCCTTGGCTTGCAGGTGTGAATTATTTTTTGAAATATAGATGCTTATGTCACCTATATTTCCCACTATATTCACCCTATCCACTCCTTTCCATAAAACTATCCTATAAGAGAAAAGCATCTATTAGGTGTTTATTACATGCCAAACTCTGTGCTAAACACTGGGAAGACAAAAAAACAAGGTAAAAGACAATTAGTCTATGTCCTTAGATGGCTTACATTCTAATTGGCTGAGACAACATGTACAGGGAAAGTGGTACTCTAAGACATGGCACCAAAACTAATCCTCCCCATCCCATTCCAAATTAACTTCTATTTACTTTGACTACATGTATATATGTACATATTTCCTCTAAATGAACTAGAGGGCTTCTGATTCTTCAAACTTCTCCAGCTATTTTACCTTAGGGACTTTTTTCTATCCTGTAATACCCTTCATTATACTTGTATGCTTTATGAAATATTAATAGTTTGTGAATTATTTTTATGAAATATAGATGCTTATATATTTCCCACCATGTTCCCCCTATCCACTCCTTCCCATAAACCTATCCTATAAGAGAAAAATATGAAGAAAGGAATAAAGAATAGAAATTCCACAAAACTAAAGAACATAGCAAAAAGTCTGGGGTTCTATGCCTTGGTCCTCCACTTCCAGAAAGGACAGTTTTAGAGGAAGGAGATATCTTTTCATATTTTTTATTCAGGGCTACTCTTAGTCACTATAATTCCAGAACAACCAGTTTTGATTATTTTGTTGGTCTGTGTTTTCATTGTGTTAGTCATTGTGTATATTAGTTTCCTGATGTGGCAGGTAAAAGATGCAATATGAGGAAATAAAGATTCAATCTATGTCAATTGCCTAACAAAGTGAGATCAAATCTCCTCACCTTAGGACTAGATCTGAATATGGGGGAAATAGACTTTTATACGTTAAAGACAAACAAGGCTGATAAATTAAAAGGAAACAATATACCAATATACAATCTGATTACTAATTAGATAAAAGATGGAAAGGGATACAATTCTTTGAAATAAGAAAAAGAGTTGTCCCTCCATCCCCTAAGTGTCTGTGAACAGTCAAAGAAACATGGAAACAATAATTGATTGACCAGTGTGGGAACATTTTTTTTTCAGATAAGACATGTGGGTTGCTTGAGATGTTCAATTATAAGAAAACTCTTTGCATTAGTCTTTAGATCTAACCGGGTGTCTGGTCAACATAACCTAGGTTTTTAGTCAAGGGACTCTAAGCAACAGGTAAAGATGGTCCATCTTCCCAATCATTAGGTTTGAACAATGCAACAAAGTTTGGGTTGTTTTTTCTCAATTCCCACAGTTGAATAATTTTTCTTAGAGGACAGAAGTTGGACTAGACTCATCATTGAATAAAAAAGAAATTGAGCTAGTTCCTGAATCAAGTCAAGAGAGAGTCAGTGTGGTTCACTGAATTCCCACAGTTAACCACTTACTATCCTAATTCCCTTACTGGTTCTGCTTACTCTGTGACCATTCAACTAAGCCTTTCCATGCTTCTATATATTCATCATGTTCATCATTTCTTATAGAACAATGTATCATATTTTTTGGCTCTTAAATCATTAGACATCTACTTTATTTCCAATTCTTTAATTTAATTTAATTTTTCACTTAAAAAGCATTTATTTCCTTCCTCAGCACCATTTTAAAAGGAGATAAGGGGAACAAAATCCCTATAACAAATATGCATAGTCAAACAAAACAAATTCCCACATTTATTGTTCTTTGCTATCATAAAAAGTACTACCACAAATGTTTTGATATATATAAAGTCTTTATTTCCATCATTAATTTCTTTGGGACATATACTTATAGAGCAATCTTTGGGTCAAAAAATATGTCACTTTATTTGTGTAATTTTATATTACTTTCAAAAATGTAACATCACAGATCCACTAACAATGCAATCTTTCTACACCTCTTCCAACTTTGATTATTCCCTTCTTTTACTATCTTTGCCAATTTTCTGGGTGTTAGGTGAAACTTCAGAGTTATTTTTATTTGAATTTCTCTTACTATTAGTGATTTGGAGCAATTTCTCATATAGTTATTAATAATTTACTATTCTTTTGTGAAGCATTTGTTATCTGTTATGATCTCTGTTTGTTTCCTTTGTCCCATTAATAAACCTGCTAATGCTTTGAGTCTTGTGAGCATGTATACATGTAAGGAGAGTTGGTGGGAATGTGGATGAGAATGAGTAATTAATTATTGAGGATCCAGGATTACATGGGTGGGGACAATGAACCAAAGAAGTGAGAAATCCCACAAAAATATATCAAGCTATTTGTGTAAGGAGGGAGTCTCTTATGCAACCTTTGAACAGGTTTCAATACAATTCTATTACAATACAATAAACAGGTCACTCTAGTTTCAAAACAAAACAAAAACAAAAAAAGCTTCTGAGATTCCCATTACCTAAAGAGCAAACTTCTATCATCTGGCTTTTCTACTCTTTCCCTAATCTAAACATTAACACATCCCATCAGATTATATTCCACTCAAACTGTACTATTTACTAACTTGAATACTCTTGCTTGTGTATTTCAGAGCTCACACCTTCACACTTGGAATTCATTCTTTCACATCTCTGTCATTTAAAACACCCTCTGCTTTAAAAGTCTGGCTCCATCCAGAAAGTCTTCTCTGGTTCCCAAGCTCAAAGTAATCGTGTTTCAAAATTTTCCTCCAACTTGTTTTGTTTATCCTTTGCCCCTATCACAATCCAGCTTTCAGTATATTGATTATTATATATGGCATATAAGGCTATGTATGAACCTCTTGTGTAAGAACACCGCACCTTCCCTAAAAGTTTTAATCTTTTTCTTTAAACTAGATACACTCGAAGTTGCCTCCTCAATCACCCTGATACAGGACCTCATCATCTCACACCAAGAATATTGCAATATACTGCTGATTGATCTCCATACCTTAAAGCCTCTCCTCTACTCAGCTACCAAACTGATTTGCCTAAAGTACAGGTCTGACCATCTCTCTCTCTGTCCGTCTCTCTCTGTGTGTGTCTCTCTCTCGTCTCTGTTTCTGTCTCTGTGTGTCTCTCTCTCTGTCTCTCTCTATCTCTGTTTCTCTCTCTGTCTCTGTCTCTCTCTCTCTGTCTCTGTCTGTCTCTCTGTCTCTTTGTCTTTCCCAGATCCCTTTTCTAATGCTTTCCCTGCTTTAACTCTAGAATGTTGTTCAGTCATTTTCAGTTGTGTCCAACTCCTCATAATCCCATTATGGATTTTTTTGGCAAAGATACTTGAGTGGTTTTCCATCTCCTTCTCCAACACCTTTTACAAATGAAGAAACTGAGGCAAACAGGGTTAAACTACTTACTTGCCCAGCTAGTGTCTTGAGGAAAATTGAGCTCAGGAAGATGTCTTTCAGAGTCTAGAACCAGCATTCTGTGCACTACGACATCACCTAGTGGCCTCATTCAATAAAGTGTTCAATTTATTAGATAATATACTAATTCTTTGGTAACAATACATGTGGTCTATAGGATAACCCTCTATCCACTGACCAGTCTGCCCTGGATATACTTGTTTATACATAGTTGGCATTTATCCCTTCCTTATTCACCTCTGAGCTCCTGAAGACAGGAACTGCCTCTTGTTTTTACATCCTCAGTGCTTAGCACAAGTACCTGACACAAATTTGAGCTTAGTAAATGTTTATTGATTAATAGTTAAAATCTCCCATTTCATAAGCTCAAAATATTGCCTTCTGGAAGATGTAGCCCAGAAAACATTTCCCTTGATAAATGAGACTCTCCAAGCTAGAACACTGTGGAAATTAGTTTCCCCACTAGAGGAGTTGGAGTATTTCTTTTGGTCCATCACCACTTCCACATTTCCAGGTTCTCCTTTTACCTCCCTCTCTCAGCAATCTCTGCTTCTGCGATTCGTGGAATCTGCATATTCCATACAAATACTAGGAGCTATTGCCTATAAACCCCCCAGGTTATGCTCCTTCTTCCAACTAAAGACTGTCACCAGAACTATGTATGAGTAATAGAGTTACCAATCAATGCCAACTGTACCCAATGCCAGCAAAGGATCCCCTGAAATCTTTCTGAGTTCACCCCCTCTGAGGTGAGAGCTCCCAAAGCTGCTGCTGACTTAGATTCTGGTTACTGACACCTTTTTTTGAGTTCATGATTGTTTGATGCCGTGATATTAATCAACCAATCATCCAATAAAGATTTTTCTATTGCTACATCTTTCAGGATTTTTGTGTAATTTGATTCATGTATATGAGAAACTTTGATTCGGAAGAATATTTTGGGGGTGGCTAATCAATTTTTTATCATTAATCAAAAATAACCAGTAGATTCTTCTGTTCTGTTTCAGTTGATTGCTTAATAGTAACTGTAGTAGTGATTTAGACTAATGACTTAGCCTTGCTCATTCCCTAACTCCTCTGACTTCTGGACTTCCTCCTTCCATGCCATCTGATTGATGCCAGCTTCTCTGACCTGAGGGTATGACGGTTACAGCTGCAAATAAGTGCTTTTCAGGCCTGACGGTACCCTAAAACCACCCAAGTCATTCTATTCTGAATCACCACACCTTAAAGGCCGACTACACCTATTGGAAATGAATGGAGATAAAGCGGAGGGTAGTCCAGAGATGCTAACCAGTTCCTTATCTGTAAAACAGGAACAATAATAATAACATTTATCTACCAATGTTGAGCTATGATCAAATAAGATGTTATTAAAGTCTTTAGCATAGTGCCTAACTGTATAACCTTGCTGTGTTGGAACAAAGTAAACTTTTGTTCAGTGACTCACAAGTGCCTCATTTCATTCCAGCATCCAATCTGAATTAAGAGGGTTCTGGTGTTGGGCATCTTCAATTTCTACTATGGAATATAACTTGCAAAATGTCTAATTGTTCTAATGCCCTTATTAGGGAGTACCCTCAATTTTGGCACAGATTATTCTCATAAAAAATTTAAATATTGGGAGGAAAGGCATATGGGTCAGTAGTTATTATTGTTCGCTCAGCCTTTGGAGCTTAGAAAACCCTAATAGGGGCCTCTGGGTAAGAAGCAGTACAGCCAGAATTCAAGTACAGAATCTGACTGAGAATTCAAAGGAAAGCAAAAGATAATTTCTGCTCTTAAGGAATTGACAGTTTAATGGAGAAAACAACATGCAAATAATTAAACAAACAATAATTAAACAACGTAAGTTGGAAACAATCAAGAGACCTAAGGCAGGAACATGATTGGAGATCAAGACAGGCTTCTTATGGAAAATAATAGACACAAGTGTTTGTTGAATTGGCTACTGATCAATTTTGCTTTGGGCAGGGAACAGGATTTTGTATTAGAATTTGCACTGATCACACAATTCACAGGCATATGTTTTTAGGCTGAGAAGTGTATAGCTAATATTTTTACTGTTCAATAATTTCAGTCATATGACTTTGCTAACCTATTTGAGGTTTTCTAAGCAAAGATACTAGAGGGGTTTGCCACTTCTTTGTCTAGCTTATTTTACAGATGAGGAAACTGAGGCAAAGAGTTAAGTGACTTGCCCAGGATCATACAGCTAATAAGTGTCTGAACTGTCTGATCAATGAAAATAACTCTAACTCAAAATCCTGTTACTTGCCCAAAGCAAAATTGTTCATTAGATATCCATTCTAGGCTCTTTCCTCTAAAAGAGTTCTGCCACTATTATGTAGATATCTCTTTTCCACTATGTCTCATTTCCAGAAAAATGCTCATTAATGCAGTTGTTAGAGAGGACATTCTCCTGTGATAGGCCCCTTCCCAACCATATTTCTGATTATGCAGCACACCAGTGACCCATCACCTCTCTTGTTGATCTCTTTTTCTGCATTTGCCTGGAAATCACTGTTTTTGTGCTGTTCCACTCCTTCAGGTACCACTTACCCCTATGGATACCAACTTCCCTTCTCTTCCCAAGACTTTTCAACTACCAATCCCCCCAGGTCTCATCTAGTGTAAGATCTTCATCTCTCTTCACTCACAGAAGCATTCGTCAGTTCGATCCCCTCCCATTTCAAAAATAAGGTCTTCTTTATTTCCCTATCCCCTTTCCAATTTTTTCCTCTTCCTCCTTCTCACCCTCTGCCCTGTAGGTTCTGCTCTTTCTGAAACCATAAAGTCCATCTTTCCTATATTGCTAGCCCTTGATTTGACCCTGGCTGTTCACTCACTCCTCTCTATCACCATGCTCTCATCTACCCCTTTTATGTATCTTCTCATGTTATAATGTAGTCCCACAAAAAAAGCATTCACTTACAGATAAGATGCCACCAGGTTCTGTCCATAATGTCCCATCTGTCTCTTCACAGTTATCGCTAATAAATTTCTGCCTTCACCCCTATCTCTTTGTGTACATTTAAAAAGAAGTTTCTTCCTGGTCTTTCTATTACCATTCTGTTGATGTTACTTTCTGAATTTATTCACTACTTCTGCATTTTGGTTGTTTGGAGTATTCAAGAAAAAAAAATAATCTATTCAGTTCTGGTTTGTTTTTTCCCCTAAAAATATTTGAAACTCGTCTTTATTATTTAATGTATGATTTAGATTCAGAACGGTTGGTTACCCTGAGCTACAGTCTGAGTTTCATTGATCTTCAGAACACATTATTATATTCCCTCCTTTTTCTAATGGGCACAGAATAGTCTTTTATGATTTGTATGTCCTTTCTTTTGTATTTGTAGAACTTGTTATTTCTAATTTGAATTATTCAATTTAACCACTATGTGTCTTGGAGCCTTGGGTTTTTTTTTTCTGGAGATGATGTATGAATTATTTTCATTAAAATTTCATTTTCTATGTTTATACTTCTGGGCAGTTCTCTTCCATTAGTTTATTCATTATGTTGCTAAGATCTTTTGTTCTGTTGTGTTCATCTGGAAAACCTATGTTCCTATTTTCTCTTTGAGTTCAGTGTGTTGTACTTGCATAATGAGCATATTTTCTTTTAATATATTTTTTTTGCTTCTCTTCTGTCCTTCACTTCTGTAACATTCGCATTTCCAATTCATTGTTCTCATTTTTGTTTTTTTTGGTATGGCTTGCCATTGCAGATTTGTTTTTCTATTCTGCTCATTATTTTTGCTGTACAGGCCATAAACTCTGCTCTCATAATTCTCATTTCTCTTTTGAACCACACAAAAACAGTTTGTTGTTGTTCCATGTTCTCAATTTCATAAGGTCTTCTGTCTCATCAAGTATTGCATCATTTTCCTTCTGTTCATAGTATTTATTCATAAATAGCTGAATTACTAGATCCAGAGAGCCTTTTCCTTCTGTGGTTACTATTTTTCCTGTTGATTTATCATAGCTGTTATACCCTGCTTATTTTCATGGTCTTTGAGATTTCTTCTTCCTGAAATCTACTATTTACAATCTTCCCTTTAGCCCTTATTTTCCTCATTACATATTTCCTGATCCTTATCTTCTAATTGTGAATTTTTGGGGGACTAGGTTTCAAAACATCTCAGGCTCCTTTTAAATTCAATTCAAATTTTACTAATCTAGGCCTCTGCCCCAAGTGACTTTTGGGTGGTCAGAACTGGCCCCAGAAAAATGCTCTTTCCCCTCAGGCTTGGCAGAGTACTGGACAGCTCCTCACATGTACTATGTCTTCTTCTGATGACCTGTCTTACTTTCTCTATTACTTAGTTCTCTGGCCTAATACTGCAAGTTCAGAAACAGCTTTCCCTGGCATTGGCAAAACTTACCTTATCCTGGTACTGATAAATTAAGAGCTTTGCAGCACTGGTATTTCTAGCTGCAATTCCCAGTAAGCTTTTAGTCCTGAAGAGCTGTGGGAAAGTTAGTTTTTGAAGTCCAAGAGCTCTACAATACTGGAAAGATAGAATGGAAAATGGAGTGCAAGAGTGAGTTTTAATATAAGCTTGTTTTATGTCCTTCAGTCTGCTAAAAGTCTCTCTGCTGTTGTTTAGAAGGTGGAGAGCATCAATTCTAGTAGTCTGGACTTTTTTTAGCTTTCTTTTGGATTCTGAATGTCCTCAGCCATGGAAAGCAAGAGTTGCTTTATCTTTGGCATATAATTTCTGTTTGAGAGAAGTATATGAGGTTGTATTGATTGGAGAAAAAGTCTAGTCAGCCATCCTGTTGCTCAGGTAACCTGGAAGTTGAGAAATTTTTATATTAGAAGACTTTCCTAATTTACCTTTTCAGTTTGATAAGATTTCACAATTAATTGAGGGAAACTCATGGTTGTGGTATGAAAGATAAGTCTAGTACAGAAGTTAATGAAGAATTCAGGCTTTAGGCAAGTCATCTACAGGAGTTATCATCTCCCTTAGGGAATTCTGTTATGATGAAGTTGTTTTACTATTCTAAAAGTTCACATTAACTTTACCACACTATTTGCACCAAATCTAGGCATTATTAATTTAAAAGTATTCCCCTTCACTAGGACTGAATTTTTCCATATCTAAACTGTTAATGGAGAAAAGAGAGATAGACTAGATAATCTTGAAAGCCAGATTTTCTAGGTGACATTCTATAATTCCATGTCTATAACTTATATTTAGTGGTCTAGAAATCATTCTGATATTGAAAAGGCTTCATTTGAAATATTCTATTTAATTCCAAATAGTATAGTTTAAGAAGAAAACTGATAAACTGGAGCTTGTTCAAAGGAAGCTCTAAACAGAATGATGAAGAGCCTGGTATCTCTGTCATATGAAGATTGGTTAAAGGGACTAGGAATGTGAGTCTGGAAGAGAAAAGACTTTAAATGTTAAAAAAAATTTGACAGGTGGAAAAAGGCTAGATTTCTTCCATTTGGCCCCAGAAAGTAGAACTAGAAAATTGTTTCAAAAGTGTAAATTTAGTCCAGTGTCAAGAAAAAAAAATTTTAAAAACGTTTTTGGTGTATTTTTTATATCATTATAATTTCCCCTAGTATCACCTTTCCTTACCCTCCCAGAGAGCCATCCTAAATAATGAATGCTGGGATGTAGGAATGTGGGGGGGGGGTAAAGAAAAAAAGAAAAGAAAAAGTAGAGAAATCTATATAACTGAACAAGTTGAATAAGTATAAAATTATATACAATGTACAATGTCTTTGGACTTTCTGCTTCCACAAGGGATATGTGAGTATCACTTTATATCTCTTCTTTCAAGTCCTACTTGATCCTTAAATTGTATACCAATTCCATTAATGAATATGGATACAAAAATTATAAAAGATTTATAACAATACATTACAAAAAATATTCATTATGATCAAGTGAAATTTATACCAGGAATGCAGGGATGATTTAACATAAGGAAAACTATTGGCAAAATTGATTATATCAATAATAAAACATTTTTAAATCATATGAATACATCAAAAGATATAGAAAAAATTGTACCATTCACTTTTGATTTTGTGTGTGTATATCTTCTTGTAATTGTGTAGATTGTTTTTTTGGCCCTGCTTACTTCCTTTTGCATCAGTTTATGTAGATCTTTTCAGGCTTCTCTGCTTACTGTATTTGTACTTTCTTACAAGTAGTATTCCTTTATATTCATAGATTCTGTTTTGTTTAACTTCATTGATTATTGGGCATCTTCTTTGTTTCTAATTTTTTACGATTTCAAAAAAAAAAAAATGCTGCTATATTTTGGCTTATATGGGGACTTTGTTATCAATGACTTCCTTAAAGTATAAGCCCAATATGGAATTTCTGGGTCAAAAGATGTAGATATCCTAGTCACTTTGCATACTTCCAAATTGCTTTCCAAAATAGTTGAACTGATTCCCAGCTCCACCAACAATACGCCTATCTTCCCACAACTCCTGTAACATTTGATTATTCCCATCATTTGCCATCTTTGCAGATTTGCAAATCTTTGTGTACATTTAAAAAGAAGTTTCTTCCTGGTCTTTCTGTTACCATTCTGTTGATGTTGCTTTCTGCATTTATTCACTACTTCTGCATTTTGGTTATTTAGAGTATTCAAGAAAAAAAATAATCTATTCATTTCTGGTTTGTTTTTTCTCCAAAAAAATATTTCAAACTCGTCTTTATTATTTAATGAATGATTTCGACTCAGAATGATCTTAAGATTGTTTTATTCATATTTCTCTTCTCATTAGTGATTTTTAAACATGAAAACTTTCTAACAATTAGAACTATCCAAAAGTAAAATGAGTTACCTGAAGAGATGGGGAGTTCCTCTTCATTGCAGGTCTTCTAACAAAAGTTGGATAATCAATTGTCAAGTGTGTTATGGTGGAGATTCCTTTCATATGTGGATTGTACTAAATAATTCTTCAAATCTATGCTTTTCTGACAGTAGCCAGATTTCTTACATAACCTGACAAAGATACTCAATTTTCTTTTTTTTCCCATCTAATTTGTTTTCATTGTAAATTTAAAAAACACCGAATAAAATTAGCATTTTCATCTACAATGTAGGGAATAACTGTACATGAAACTGTAGATTTCTATTTTGGAGAGTTTCTTTTCTTTTTATGTATAGCTTATCCCAACTCACAGTCACGTTCACAGATGAATCCTGCTTGCTCAGCTGCTTCATCTGCTCAAAATTCAAGAGGTACCTCTGGGGTAGTGGAGGTATAATACTATTAACTCATGGGCCTCTGCAGCATGCTTCTGTCCAAGATTATTGGTTCAGAATCCATTTATTTAGTCACCTTTAAGCAACTTAAGAAAGGGATATTTACTAAAATATCATAGTAAGAAGAGTTGTTACAAAAGATTTGTATACCACACTAATTCCCTAAATCACTACAAAAGCCACTATTAAGGGAAAATGGGTTCAAGTTTAAAAAGCACATATGGCATCTAGTTGATAATAAATTGACATAAGTCCTTTTCTCCTCTTCATGGAAAAGTCAAGAATTTCTCTTTAAGAGATGACCTTTGTAGAACTGTGAATCTGTGTCCAGCCTGTCCTTGAGCCCCAGTATAGAAATCGCTCCCAGACACTGCTGTCCTGGGCAATAAGCAAAAAATGTCTCTGAGAAGATTGGAAAATCAAATTTCTTTGGACCCTTCAAAGCACCTCTTCCAGCCATTATATGAGAAGAGAGCTACAGGGGTAAGTGACTGAAGCCAAATCCAAGACTCCCCATACCCAATTGGCTTCTTCTCATGAGTTTTACTCAAATACTACTCTAGCTTCTGGAATAATGCTGGTTCTCAACTAATGTTATATTTTTAAAATGATCCCTAAAACATGACCAAGTTTCCTTAACCTATCTGAATACTTCTTCTGTAATATTACTCCAATTACTAAAGCCTATGTTTGAAATGGATTAAATTGTTATACCACAGTTCTCTTTTATTGTCCTGACTCAGTTTCCCTAATTATTCCTGACCCAGTCCTGCCTTGTCCTGCTTCAGTTCATAATTGTCATCTCAAAGCTCAGTTCTGCAAAACCTCTCCTCCCTCTTTACAGAATACTTGATAAGGATAAAAGATCTAATGTTTTAGAATATCAGAATGCCTCTCCCCATCCCAAGCTAATGGAATGTCAGATACCATCTCCCCATGTCCAGAGTTCCTCCCCCCATCTCCAGAGGCTCACCCCACCTTGTCAGAGTCCTGTTCCCACTCTCAGCACCCTGACTCCGCCCCTGCCTCAGTTTCCCCCCCTGAGTCTGAACCATGTGTATATAGGTCATTGAGAACTCTCATTGTTTACTGGATTCTTGCTGACGATAGTCTCATTCAGCCCCGGGACCAAACCATGGATCCATTTGGTCCCAGTAAATCTCTCCCTTTCAAATAAAATATTAAATACTCTCTAATCTCTATCTTGCCTCAGTTTCTCCAGCATTTTTGAGGCTTCCCACCGAGATGTTAGAAAATGGGCAGGATTAGAAATGAGACTTTTGGGTCTCCGCCTTGGGTCTAGGATCTGGGTTCTTGGCCTGGAGAGGCAGGCGCCCTGAATTTTTTCCCAAAACCTCCAGGAAAGAGCAGTTTCCAGCCACCACCGCCTGAAAGTGGACACCTTCATTTCAGCCAAGAGAGGGTAAGTCTGGATGTCTTAAGACCTGTTCTGTTCTGTCTGTCTGTGCTAGCATCTGGATTTCCAGACTAATGAAATGCTAATAAGCATAAATTCTGGGAGTAGCGTCCTCTGGACACAGGAGTCACTACCTGGGTATCTAAGACACATCTGGTTCTGTGTGCCAGTTGGCACAACTCTGGGCATTCCAGAGTATAATCTGGGTGTCTTTTTTTAAGAAACCATTTGGCTTAAAAAACAAAAAACAAACAAACAAAAAAAAAAAAACTCTGGATTCCGGGAGGGGAAGACTCTGGAGGTGACAACTTCCCTCAGGACTAGTCTAAAATTTCCAGATAGCCTTTTAATGTTAAATGTTTTGTTTTATGTTGTAACTGCTCAGTCAATGTCTGTATGTGACATGTTTATCTGTCACTTGTTTGTGACTTGTTTGGCTCAGAGCTTTAAATTAAGAAATTTGGGAATTGGTTAAAATTCGCTTGGATTTTAAACCTAAAAGCTAGCACTTGGGTAGTTTAAATTCAAGCGTGGCTTGGATTGAACTAGCCTAGATAAGGCCTCTGGAGAACAAAAAGAGTTTATGCTAAATGCTATAAACTCAGACTGGAGAAAACATCTGATTAGAAATTTTAGAATGATTTTAAATTTGTGGGAAGTAATTTTACTGTTGCCTTTGCAGGCCAGATTTGTCCTGAGTATTCTTTTGGGCAGTTTTAAATTGTGGGAAATCATTTTACTGTGGCCTGTGCAGGCTAGATTTAGTTATCTTTGAATGTAAGATCTTGGTGGAGTGAACCTGAATTAGATAGACAGGTCAGACTTTTCTAAAGGCTTCAACTCTGCTTAGGAAAAGTCCATTGGGAAGGGCAGCCAAGTGAAATCCTCCCCTACCTCATCCCACTACTTTCTGCTACTTTAATTGTTGGGTGGAATTGTTTGTCTTAAAAGGTAAAGATTAAACTCACCCCAACTGCTCTCTGCTACTTCAGCTACTCATCGGCCTAATTAGTTAATTGCTAACCTTCTCTCCCCCCTGTCTATTTGGAGGTAGAGTGGGGAAAAGGGCGGCCACGTGGAATTCCCCCACACACGAAGTGTGTTATATTCTTTTCTGTAGAATTGAGTATTCTGTATAAGTTTAATTGATTGTATCCTGAACTTATGCCCATCATTTAAAGGGCTTCTGAAAATAATAGTTTTTCCTTGTCCTTTTGAGACTGTTTCTGTTAAATATGAAAGATAACTTGTGAACTTACTGAAATCAATTTATTACTGTTATCAATATAAGGTTATGGTATTTCTAAAAGTTTAATAGTTTTAAGAACCACTTGGATTCTTTTAAGATATTCTAAGTTTTAATTGATCGTATTAGGTCCTGAGGTCATTTAAAGAGCCTCTGATTTAAAATAATATATTTTTTGTCCTTTTGAAAATGTTTCTGTTATGGACAATATGTAATTTGGAATATTTGTCTATGTATTAAGTATTTTTAAAAGCAAACTGATTTGTATGTATAATGTTCACTTATGGAAATATCTATTTAGATATGAAAGAAGTGAACATACTGAGACAAATTCTTACTGTTATAAATATAAGGTTATGGTAATTATCTGTTTAGGATTTATCTGAGAAACTTTAGCTAATGGAATTTGTTATTAGAAGTAAAATTCTTTGGGCTTATAATTAATGCTAATTGGAAGTTTTAAAGCTCCACCCTCTGATGGTTAGTGGGAAAATTAACTGGAGTAAAAATGAATTAAAGATATTTTATCCTATTTTGCTGAAAGTTAAGTTTTAACTACTTATGTTATGGTTGTGTCCCTGCATTTTTTCCTCCCATAACTAATTTCAATGATCAGAGCAATGGTCAATATAAACTGTTAATGCAATTCAATTATATCATATCTTGCTATTTTCGGTCTGATTATGTGTATAATTATATCCTGAATACTTGATATGAGTATTTACCCTTGTCATCTATCTGTTACTGAATATTTGTGTCTGTGAATATTCAGGTTTTTAAAGGTTTCTAAATCATGATAGGGCAAAAGCCTAACTGCTATTTTATTTATTGGGAAACTGCTGGCCAATTCATACTGGCCTCTTCACATTTTGTATCAGTCTGTTCTAACCTTTACTTGTTAGATTTGTGGGGTTTGTTCTAGATTTTGGTCAAAGTTGCAGGTATTGACTTGCTTCTGAGACATGGATCAGCCCATCTGAAGCTTTGGTAGCAGGCAACACGGCCATGTCCCTTCCCTCCCTCAGCGGAAAGCAGCTTTTGAGAAAATCACAGCTCCTGATGTAATTTGGACTGATGTAGGGGAGTGAGAAAGTGGTTGAATTATTGTTGAAATTATAACTGTATCACTGTGTTTAAGATCTGTTAAAACTGTGTAACTATTGCTGTATATTTGAGGGATTTTTAGAAAACTTACTGTACTAATCTGTTAGGTATAGAAATTGTGATTCACTCTTGGGTAGAATAGTCATTTGATAATTCCTTTTCCATGAGAAAAAAAAAAAAAGGGAGGAAGGAAACTGGTTGAAACTGGTCAAGAAATTGGGAAAAACTGATGTATTTTTCTTAGGCACTTCTGCCCTGTCCCCCATTTTATTAGTTCAGATTGAATTGGAAATTATTTAAACAGTCCTTTTCATTTTTACTCCTTGCTTAAAATTTACTGGACTATGATTTGCTGGTTATGTTTTAACTTTGAAATCCCTTATTCTATTGGAATTGCCCTGGCAGACTCAATTTTTGGGATTATTCTTTAGAAACAACCTGTCCTGGGACTGGCAGTCTCTCTGATCTGTTTCTCCACTCCTGTTACCCAAGTTCCTTAATTACTATTTCAGCATATTTAAAAGGACCTTGCAGTATCGATATCTGGCTTCTAATAGTTCAGGGAGCCTGCCTTGGTCTAACTGTATAATTTGCTCAGAAATCTGTCTCCTAGTAGCAGCTCCTGTTCCATAGAGAGGGGACAGGTGGAGCTACTCCAGGCCCCACTTTTCCCCCCTTTGGAGTCCCTGACAGATTTGGGGTACCCCTCTTAGGATGGGCAGCAGGACTGTCTCGAGCACTGCTACTACCTGTATAAGCAGAGGCTGAATTAAATGCACAAATGACCACAGACCTAACTCACAATGAACTATCCATCTCAAACAGGATTCTCTGGCTGAGATGCTCCCCAACTGCAGAGGACCTGCTATTTCTGCAACAGGGAGGCCTGTGTGTCTCCCTAAATGAGGAATGCTGTTTTTATGCTAATAACTCTGGGGTTATCAGGGAGAGACTTGTCCTTGCCATAAGTCCTTGCCTTTTTCTAGTTTCATTTTGGTTTATTTGCTTTACATAGGATTGGTCAAAAAGTATAGTGCTAAGACCTTCTAGAGGAAGGCAATTCAATGATTTGAATATCCAGAAGAGAAAAAGAGTGGAATGTTATGCCACAGTTCTCTTTTACTGTCCTGACTCAGTTTCCCTAATTATCCTGATCTAGTCCTGACTGAATTTCTCTGCTTCAGTTTATAATAATCAGCTCAAAGCTCAGTCCTGCAAAACGTCCCCTCACTTTTTATCAGAATATTTGATAAGGATAAAAGATCTTATGTTTTAGAATATCAGAATGCCTCTCCCATCCCAAGCTAACAGAATGTCAGAGACCATCTTATCAAGATGCCTCCCCCTGATTATGTAATCTCATCCCCAGTGGCTCACCTCACCCTGTCAGAGCCCTGTTCCTGCTCTCAGCACCCTGACTCTGCCCCTACCTCAGTCTACCCTAGTATCTGAGCCACGTATATATATGTCATTGAGAACTCACATTGTTTGCTGGATTCTTGGAGATAATCTCATTCAACCCTGGGACCCAATCCTGGATCCATTTAGTTCCACTAAATCTCTCTCTTTTAAATAAATTATTAAATACTCTCTCATTTCTATCTTGCCTCAGTTTCTCCAGCATTACAAAATGAAACCTGTTCTCACCTTGTAACAATATCAAGTACTTTCAGTGATACTATATAATTCAATTGATTTGTTAATTAATTTACTGTGTAATTTCCAAAACTTTCCTGCTTCCTATAAAACTTTTTCTTCTTATTTGGGTGTAGGGGAAGAGCTGGGACCAAAATTTCTTGGTCAAGAGTCCACATTGTAGAATTTTATAGGATCTTTGAAGGAAAAAAACATCTTCATTATTGTCAGTCATTCTTAAAATGGGTCCAAAATTATTTCCAGCTTGTATTAAAATGTCTTTTGCAGTTCTGTAACTTTTGTTTGTTTAAAAAAAAAAAAAGATATTTCCTGGAACATTATTAATGTAGAAATATGTTTTATACTACTTCATATGAATAATGGGTATTGATGGGGGTTGAGGTCCCCCTCCACGGCTGACCTTTGATTTACAAATCCTGATTAGTGGGCTTTCCCTATCCCCCACCGGATCTGAGCTAACTTGGGTTTTCTCAACCCCCACAGTTTAAAACCCATTGAATTCTATTCAATGCTGACCCTGGCTGAAAGCCCACCAGGAGCCTGAGACTCCATCTACCTTCAAGATAAAAGGGACTACTTTGGAGTCCACATTGCAGAAGTCCTAAGCATAGCATCCTTATGTTGGTCATGCCAAGGGTTTCTGTCCACAGGACCTAATCCGGTGCCCTTTTATCTCTATTCTCAACTTTACTAACTAAACTTTACTTCCAAATCCCTATAATAAATCCTTTTTATCAATCTAGGTTTTCGGGCCTGTAAATTCATTTACAGGAGACTCTGCGCCGTCACGCGACTATCTTTGCGCTGACCCAAGAGGGGGTTCCCCTTCCATAACTCTCATCAGTATTTCTTGCCTTCTCAATGATTAGGAGAGGAGTGGAGGAGATAATTTGGAAATGAAAATAAAAATAAAATTGAATTTTAAAAAAAGATTTTTTAAAAGTGCTTCCTTTAGGCTTCAGAATTCTCTGGAGCATCTCAGTTTGAATATTGCCTATTTCCTGCCTTGTATTTAGAGGGGGAAAAAAGAGACAAGATATTCTATATTTCTCATGCCTTTCCTTTTCTAATTCACTTCCTTTACACTTCCTGCCCTTTCTTATATAGGGAAATGACACCTATGAAACTCCAACAAAAACTGAAGGTCTGACTGATACATTGTTGGTGGAACTGTGAATGGATCCAACCATTCTGGAGAACAATTTGGAACTATACATAAAAAGTTATCAAACTGTGCATACCCTTTGACCCAGCAGTTTTTCTACTGGGCTTGTATCCCAAAGAGATCTTAAAGGAGGGAAAGGGACTTGTATGTGCCAAAATGTTTGTGGCAGCCCTCTTTGGAGTGGCAAGAAACTGGAAACTTCGTGAATGCCCATCAGTTGGAGAATGGCTGAATAAATTATGGTATATGAATGCTATGGAATACTATTGCTTTGTAAGAAAAGATCAGCAGGATGAATAATGAGAGGCCTGGAAACACTTACATGAACTGATGCTGAGTGAAATGAGCAGAACTAGGAGATATACTTCAACAAGAAGACTATATGATGGACGTGGCTGTCTTCAACAATGAGATGAACCAAATCAGTTCCAATTGTTCAGTAATGAAGAGAACCAGATACACTCAAAGAACTATGGGAGATGAGTGTGGACCACAACATAGCATTTCTACTCCCTCTGTTATTGTCCACTTGCATTTTTGTTTTCCTTCTCAGGTTATTTTTACCTTACTTCTGAATCCAATTTTTCTTGTGCAGCAAAATAACTGTATGGATATGTATACATGTATTGTATTTAACTTATACTTTAACATATTTAACATGTATTGGTCTACCTGCCATCTAGGGGAGGGGGTGGAGGGAAGGAAGAGAAAAGTTGGAACAGAAGTTTTTGCAAGGATCAGAGTTGAAAATTTACCCATGCATATGTCTTGTAAATAAAAAGCTTTAATTAAAAAAAAAAAAAAAAAAAAAAAAAAAAACTGGGGCAACTAAGTAGTGCAGTGGATAGAGCACCAGCCCTGAAGTCAGGATGACCTGAATTCAAATATGGTCTCAGACACTTAATACTTCTAGCTGTATGACCCTGGGCAAGTCACTTAACCCCAATTGCTTCAGGGGGAGGAAAAAAAAAAAACAACTGAAGGTCTGAAGAGGCTAAAAAACTAGGTCATTTAAAAGTAAAGAGATAGATCCTGTAATGTCCTGGTTAGCTTTCTGGAGGGCTTGGGACCAGCCTTCATTTCAGCAGAGTAATCACCATGAGAATAGCCAGGGATAAAGTTCAAATGTTGTAATTGTCTCCTTCACAGTCTGTCTCCTTGCCTGGGGCTTGGGTTAGTTTTCTAGAGGCCCTTCTCATGGGCCTTGGTTTTAGTTAGTCAACAGAATTATCCTGTTCTTCAACCAACCTGTGAGCCTGCTTACTGGTGGAACTTTTTTTTTTTTTTAGATGATACATCATGTTTGACCCTCAAAAACAAGAGTCTATCAATCAATAGAATTTTGTGTTTTATTTTGCCTCTCCTGAGTGTCTCCATGGATTTTTTAAATAAAATGCTATTGGCTTGGAGAGCTGCCTGATTTTTTGCAAATTGGACAGTCTGGACCTGGCACATGGAAGATGCTCAAAAAATGTATTGTATTGTATTGTTTAGCCATCACCTAATGACATCATTGCTCCTCTTCCAAGACCAACATAACAACTAAAAGGATTCTGCATGAAGTCTCTACATGAAGAAAAGGACTTCTAGAGCAGGTATTGTGAGTTAAACTTTTATCATTCATATTTCTTACACATTGTCTCACCATTATTGTGATCTAAGCTTAAAGTTATTCCTCCCGTAGCTGTTGTATATATTTGTGGGAAGGAGTGAATCTGGTTTTTAAAGAAGATTTTGTATTAACTGTCTTTATCATGCTATTTTGGTGAAAACCTTTGACAAAAACTAATAGAGATTATTGGATGACTCTCAATGGGAACTACTGCATTTGGCACTCAGGACCTAGAATAGAAACAAATCTTTAAGAATTATTTCTAGAACTCTGAGAGTAGTAGCGGCTGGCCTCTGGGATCCCAACCTGCCAATTTGGGCACAAATTGGAGAATGCTACTATTTTTCTCCCATCTTTTCTTCCTCCTCTTTTTCATCCCCCTCCTCTTCCTGCTCCGGCTCCTGCTCCTTTTCCTCTTCTCCTACTTCCTCTCCTCCTCCTCCTCCTCCTCCTCCTACTTCCTCTCCTCCTCCTCCTACTTCCTCTCCTCCTCCTCCTCCTCCTCCTCCTCCTACTTCCTCTCCTCCTCCTCCTCCACCTACTCCTCTACTTCCTCCACCTCCACCTCCTCTTCCTCTTCTACCCCCTCTTCTTCCTTCTCCTCCTCTCCCTCTTTCTCCTCCACATAACATATTAAGTCTCTCTGTTCACTTGGAACACCATGTCCTTACAAGTTGGTGCTCTGTCCATAAGGATATAATTTTGGTCATTTATATTTCATAACATATTTTAAGGTTACATATGCAAAAATGTTTGGAGCAGCCTTTTTTATAACGACAAGGAACTGGAAATTGAGTGGATGCCCATCAGTTGAGGAATGGCTAAATAAGTTATATAAATGAATATAATGGAATATTGTTGTTCTATAAGAAATGACAAGCAGGCTGATTTCAGAAAAGCCTGTAACTGAAGCTAAGTGAAGTGAGCAGAACCAAGAGAACATTGTACATAGAAACAAGATTATGTGATGATCAAGTATGGTGGACTTGGCTCTTTTCAATAAGGAGGTGATTCAAGTCAATTTCAATAGACTTGTGATGGAAATAGCCATCCAAAGAGAACTATGAAGACTGAATGTGGATCAAAGAATAATATTTTCACTTTTTTTGTTGTTGTTTCTGTTTTTTTCTTTCTCATTTTTTTTCTCACCTTTTGATCTGATTTTTCTTGCACATGATAAATATGGAAACAGGTTTAGAAGAATTGCACATGTTTAACTTTTATTGGATTGCTTGCTATCTAGGAGAAGAAAAAGGGAGGGAGAGGGAAAAAATCTGGAAAACAAGGTTTCGCAAAGGTTAATGTTGAAAACAATCTTTGCATGTATTTGGAAAAAATAAAATATTATTTTTAAAAAGATATTTTGGAGTTTGGGGACAAGATTTTTAAAAAATTTTTCTTTATATATTATTTTTATTTCCAAAAAGCTGGAACAAATTTACTTTTTGTCTTGTGCAGTTTCATTTATGATTTCTTGAAATGTGAATCTGAAAAAAAAAGACAAAAAAAAAAACCCATTGTAATTTTCAATGGAGCTATTGAACTATGCCTTTAAACCCAAATCACTCTAGTTTTAATAATGATAACTCCTAGAACAAAATTCTGTTCCTCATTTTTTTAGATTTTGATGGCTGGGTATGAATATAGAATTTTTTTTTTTGTTCTGGCCAGAAACTCTGAAAGACTTCACCTCCCAGATTGATATTTTTGTCATGGAAAAAAAAAAAAAAAAAAAAAAAAGGCCATCTTCTCTCCCTTTTCTTACCTAGTCATTAATCATTGAATGGATTTGCCTCAAACAAATTGAGACCGGGAAATAGCTTAATTTAGAAAGGCCATGGTCATTCGCTGCATTCTGGGCCATTTCCAGTGTCTTGATTTTTGTCTTGCCACTGAATTTTAATGACTCTGGAAGAGAGAGGGACTTTTGCCTCACTTTACTCTAATTCTTGCCCACGTTGAGACCCATCTTCATGATATTTGAAAAAATTTGTTCTTTGAAAACAAATAATGAAGAACAACAACAGTTGTATTGCCTAGAACTGAACTAGCTAACCTTTGCTGTTTCACAACTCTTTGAATGTTTGCCTTTCATCACCTCTATCAATTATGAAGAACTGAAAATTAATTCTGCAGCCCCAAAGACATTTGAATAAGTCTAAAAGCCTTCAGGACATCATGGAGACTTTTATGTAACTGGAAATTTGTTTATTCTCTTCTTGTAAGGACCTTAGGAATTGCTCTGTTTCCTTAAGCATTCACGTACTATAACAGATGGCTTGTACACTTTTATAAATGAGGTAACAAACCATATGTGGAGCCTGTGAGGCACATTAGCAACCATCTTCATTTTTCTGATCCTTGCCATTCTTCTTACATTTCAGTTGCATATTCTAGTTAAAGATTAATTTTTCTCCTCCCCTTCTAAGACCACCATTTTTCCAAGAATAATTAAATCTATTTTCTTTTCATTTTCTGCCTTTTTACTTTGTGAATTGATTTGCTTTTTAATGGTTTGACAAAGAGTTTGTATTATCAGAAATTCAAGCTATGGTTTGAATATGTAGCAGGGGACTGACCAATGAGGTGTTTATGAGCATGCCCAACACGATAAGCCCATGTGAATTGTAAAGCAAAATTGGATGAGAATTTGCTCTCTGTTTATTGCCAATCTTCTGCCAAGACAGAACTGGGTGTACATACAAAAGACTTTCACAGAGTTACCTAAGTTGTTTTCTTCCCTGTCTATGTTTATAATTGCTATAAAACCCCAGGCAGGGAGATCTTTAGTACCCTACTCTTCCTATCTGAAAGAACATGAAGCTATGGACATATGTCCTCTCTATTGCTTCAATCCATATTATATCTAATATTTCCTGCTTTAGGTGAAAAAGTATGAGAGATAGAACAGAACAGACTGCTATCTTATAACCTTTGAAAGATTGGCAGAACACTAGGGTTCCAGAAACTGAAAGCCATGCCAAAGACTGCAGTTAGCCAAATTCTGGGATCTGAAGTGACCTATTTAATCTATATAGATACATAGCAAGTTTCTGGATGCAAAGGATCAACTGTATCCATTAATAATGGCACATTTGGAAGTATATTTGACAATGTGAATGTTTTTCAATAAGCTCTTTGAGTTGTAGTCCAGTCTTCCTAGGGACCAAAGTATTACCCTTTGGGAAGGACATTTTTATACTCCTGTTCTTGCTCTATCTTTCTAAGAAACACCCCTCTTGAAAAAACTAATTTGTGACAATTAAATGATATTGGAAAATTAAATGAAAGAATCAATGACATTGAGTTGATATTAACTTGTTGAAGAGTTAATTACTGTTTTTTTATTTAATATTTTATTTAAGTAATTTCAACCCTTAGATCCCTGAAGAAGAGACTCAGTCTCGACTTGGGGCTTTTACTTAATAGTGGGAACTGGGGTGGAGATTCTGACAACATTTCTATGAGCTACATGTAGTTAGTGATCTAAAAACAGAACTCTGAACCTGAGACATAACAAGAGCTCCCCAAATCATTTGGAAACCTTTGGAGCCCAGGGTTACATATGCATTATATTTCCTAGTATACTGAAATTCTTGAGCTGAAAATATGAAATTCATATTATCCTAGAAATTATTTTTTTCAAAAGAAAGTAGCAAAAAACTTTAGATATTTAAATGCTATAATTCTGAATCTGAGGGTATTTTTCTCCCATTTTTCCATAATTTCAATTCCTTTGTTGTTTTTTGCTACCTGAATAGGGAAAGAAATATGACTTTTTCCTCTTTCCAACTTTCTGGCACCCTTCATGGTTCTCAGGCCACTAGTCAGATGATGATGATGAGCCTAGAATTCTCCAACATTTCAGTGCTACCTCTCCTAATTTGGAGTAAGCAAAACCATCAGAGTCCTCTTAATTTCCCCAGGGATCACTATTCCACTCTCCACTCTACTCTCTTATTACCCCTGAGGTCTTAACCTAAGACTCCATTTTCTATCATATATAATATATATGCTACCAAATTACTGAAATTAGAGGTAGAAAGGAAATGAAAAGATTCTAGCACCCTCCACATTTTATTTGATTACTTGGAGATGGTTATTACATTTATAATCAAGCACGATTTAAAGACACACAAACAGCTAGCCTTTTCGTAGTGACAAGAAACTGGAAACTTCGTAGATGCCCATCAGTTAGAGAATGGCTGAATAAGTTATGGTACATGAATGTTTAGAAGATTATTGTTCTATAAGAAACTATCAGCAGGATGATTTCAGAAACGCCTGGCGAGACTTATATGAACTGATGCTAAGTGAAGTAAGCAGAACCAGGTACATGGCAACAAGATTATACAATGATCAATTCTGATGGTTGTGGCTTTCTTCAATTTTGAGATGATTGAGACTGGTTCCAATGATCTTGTAATGAAGAGAGCCATCTAAATCCACAGAGAGGATTGGGGAACTTGAGTGTGGATCACAGCATAGCACTTTCACTTTTTTTTGTTGTTGTTTGCATTTTTTTTCTTTTTTGATCTGATTTTTCTTGTGCAACAAGATAATTGTATAAATATACTTGCCATCTAGGAAGTGGATGGAGGAAAGAGGGAAAAATTTGGAACACAAGGTTCTATGGGGGTCATCGTTAAAAAAAACATGCACATGTTTTGAAAATAAAAAGCTTTAATTAAAAAAATTTAAGACCAACAAACAACCAAAGTAAAGTGATATCTCTGATTTCCTATTCCGTAGGAAGAAAAGAAAAATGGTGCCTCAGTATTTGATGTCAATTGGTTCCAGAAGGCACAATGATGAGTGGTGAAAACAACAAATACCAGAACAAATTTTTTCTATAAGAACTACTTCTCCAGCCCACAACCTCACCATGCCTCCCCACTCAATTCCCCATAAGAGTAAATGGGGCTTCCAATGGTGGAGAAACAAGCCAGCTCTGCCCTGTCCAGTTCCTCCCTTCTTGACCCAACTCACTTTCTGAGAGGAACTTTGATCTTAATACTTTCCCCCCATCCAAGCTGCTTGGCTGGAGAAAAGGTGACTAGATGTGAAAATGGAAGCTATGGTCCCTCACCAAGCCCTCCATTTCCCAGGGTATTGGTTACTTCCCAGAGCTTGGGGCTGCCTGGAGTCCAGGGTCCTCCACTGCCCATCATTGCTGCCACATGGCTCCTTCATACCCTTGCTGCTTCTCCACCTGTTGAGCTCAATGACTGCTCTATGCCCCTTCCAGTACTACTGTTTTGGGAGTGGTATACTATACACTGCACCACATGGTCCTGCAAGAACTACCCACCTTAACATCCTAAGTGCCAACCTGACAGTCCTACCCATGCTGCCTTCATTGGGGAGGGTAACCAGAGTGGTGTAGGGAGCTGGGTAGCACGCCTGACCAGCCTCACATCTCTTCCGTTCAACCAGTTCAAACATTAAGTGCAGTGCCAAGCAAACGTCAAGTTCTGAAGCTGTTTTTCCTCATCACACTGTGCCAAATACTTAATTCAATGAGTTTCAAAGTACATGAGTATTGAAAAGTATTAGCTCAAAGAGAAAAGAAAATGTCCCTCTATAGGAGTGACACATATATACAGTTCCTGAGAGTGCCTATGTAAATATAGAAAAAGGCCTTTGAACAACATCAAGAACATCGTGCTTCCTCTGAACTTTTCTTTCCTGATAGAAGATTAAAGCCAGAGATAGCAATTGAGAACAGTGCACCAGTGGCAAAAACAGAGTGTTTGACTGGTAGGAACTATAAAGAATCCAAAGTTAGTTGTTTGTGTTTAATCTCAAAGGCAATAAGGAGAGCACCTGAAGGTTATGATTAGAGGGGCATTGTTGCAAATTGGTTTAAATGGAGGGGGAATGTTTCATTATGTCAAGAACCTCTCATTCCTCATTGTAGATGGATATGCAACTTGAAATCCACCAGCAATAATTCAAGAGATGAATTCCAAGAGTGTGAAAAAAAAAATCATTGTCCTTTGACCAACCTGATAATGAACCTCTGAAAATGTAATTAGGCAATCCATTATCCATATGCTGTAGTGGACATAATAATCTTCACTGCTCCCCATTAGCTATGTGACAATGGGTAAGTCATTTTTCCTCTTTTTTCTCATCTGTAAAAGAAGGATTGAACCAGATGACCTGTAATGTTCTTGTTGGTTTTCTTGAGGCCTTGGAGCAGCCTTTGTTTCAGTCAAGTAATCACCAGGAGAATAGCCAGGTGTTAAAGCCAAATCCCTTATTATCTCCATCACAATCTAGTTTACTTGCCTGGAACTGAGCAGCTTTCTAGAGAGCCTTTCAGACGGGCCTTGGTCTCAGTGGGGGAACTGCAGGAGGCCAGGTGAGCCACCACGGTGTTGTGAGATGAAGTTAATGAATCTGTCTCTGGGTCCCTGGCCTTCACCCTGCAGCCACCACAAAAGTGGATGATGGAATGAATCTGGCTCTAGGTCCCTTCCAAGTCTGTGTCTCTCTCCCTGCCCTTCTGAGTCTATCTCTGACTCTGACTCTGGATGAGTTTGTCCCAGCTAATATGCTCTACACTAAGTATAAACCAATCATTATATCACTAGGAAACCATTATTTGTTGTAAGATTAAATCAATCATACAGAACTAGAGAACTATTAAGCACCATGTTAAAGGAGATAACCATTGTCTCATCAATTCCACTGAATTAGCACTTTGTAAGAATCCTTGTTTTAAGTACAAGAGTTCTGGCCCATAACAATGACCCTTGCCTTCTTCTAGGCTTTGGAGCAGATTTTATGATCATCCTAACCCTATATTCATACAGTATCTCACACCATTAGGAAGAAAATGGCATTCTGGTGTCCAGTCAGAAAGTCACAACTACCTATCTTTGAAGAAGGAGAACTCATTGCTCAAAGGGAGGGACATAGGGATGATGTTCCTGAGTGTATCTCCATAAAAATATTGAAAGTACTTAAAGAATGCCATCCCATTCCCAAGAACCCCTCTCTATTGTATCGTTCAGATCACTTTGAGTGACTTAGATAAGGCAGAATGGAACAACTGGATTTATGTAATATTGCAAAGGAAGAAGCAGTTGTATAGTTATGGAAAAGTGAAGCACTACATGAACAATGTTCTAAAATGGCCTGTAAATGTTAGGAGACCAAAAAAGGGAGGAAAAAATTAGGACAAATTGCAAATGGATATGAAATTCTGACTTTACAAAGATCTATTAATTAAGAAAAGGCAATTACCTTCAGCTATAAAATAGCTGAAATGCATTTTGTGCCCAGATATTTACACAAGCTCTTCCACTTATACATTAATTAATTTGTGCATTTAAACTTTTGTGCACACAAAAGTATAGATGTCAGAAAAGCAATGTCCCTCCCTGCTCTAAAGGCTAAATCCTAATAACATTAAAAATTAAAGGCACAACAAAGATGATAACTTTTTCTGTGTCTTCTACAATCTCCACAAAAGAACCCCATTAAGTATATAAGTGGTTACTTATAGGGCAAAGGTTCTTACCCTGAAATCTGTAAACTTGACTTTAAAAACATATATCTGTTTCAGTAGAATTGGTTTCCTTTTTAGTAATATGTATTTTATTTTACTCATTTAAAAATTATTCTGAAAAAGATATTGAGAACTCAGGTTCCAGATTTGATGGGATCATGTTGAAAGGAGTATTCCCTTCTTTATATCAGGACATTCTTCAATTTCTTACCTATTTTCTGCTTTTATAACTAAATAATCTTACAAGAGTGCTAGAAAGTTTACAAAGTTTACAAGTTACAAAGTTTACAAAGTTACAAAGTTTACCTACACCATTGCTTTTGATCCTCACAACAATCCTCTAGGGTAGGTATTACTAGCTCTATTTGACAAATAAGAAAACTGAGGCACAATCACACAAACAGTGAGTGATAGAAATGAGTTTTGAACCCAAGTCTAGTCCATTCACTAAACCATGTCTTATAAGTATGGGTAACACGTTGACATAATTCTATTGTTTCTGCTTACTTCTATGAGATTAAATACCTTTTTACCTTGATCTTAAACTATATTCTCATTCTGTTAATAGCTTTTTAATTCATATGATAGTTACAAAGACTCATGTTGATTCATTGGTTTCTGCTCACTATTATAGTTAAGACATCAATTATTATGTTCTTTCCTGTCACAAAAATAAGAGGTTATCAAAGACCAAACCCAGTTATGTTTGGGATTAGATCAGACATCAAAGGCTATCTCAGGATTCAAATTGAATATATTGTTTCACAACTCCTCAATCTTAAATTTGGAGAAACTCCCTCTTTTTGTAATAACATGCTAAATGTGCTAATATTTACATACAAATTAAATGCCACCAAAAAAATTCAGAATAAGCATTTTTCTACTGAATCATCATTTAAATTTAACTGATAGTTTTAGCATTAAAAGAAATAGAGAAAGGGCAGTTGAGATGTCACAGTGGAGAGAGTATTGGCCCAGAAGTCCTGAATTCAAATTCAGCTTCATACAATTAATACTTATGAACTGTGTGACCTGGACAAATCACTTAACCCCAATTGCTTCACCCCTTCTCCATCCTGTCCTCAGCCACACAGAGGAAAGAAATTTATAGTAGAATTATTTGGTCTTCTGAGTTTGTAAACTTTCCCCAAAAACTATAAGAGATACAAATTAAAATTTCACAATTAATCAAGAAAGATTAGGAATTCAAAACAGTTGTTGACAGAAACAGTAGTTAGTCAATTCAATATTTACAGAAAATGCACTCTATGCCAGATATCATATTAGGCAATAGAATTACCAAGGCAAAAACAGGAAACATCTGCTACCTTTTAATTTTTTTCCCATAACTGGGCCTCTTCTTCTTAAGCAATACCTGTCCTCAATGATGGGCTACTGTTTTGTGTTGTTTTTTTCTTTCTTTCCCTTCTTTTTAACTGCATAGAAGTCATTTTTGATAACACACTGCAAGGTACTTATACCTACCATATATCTTTCCATGGAATTTTTTCCTTTCTTTTTTTTTTTTTTTAAATTGAAGCAAGTGGGGTTAAGTGACTTGCCCAGGGCCAGATAGCCAGGAAGTGTTAAATGTTTGAGGCCTGATTTGAACTCAGATATTCCTGACTTCAGGGCTGGTGCTTTCCATTGCTTTTTAATTTTTTTATTTATTATATTAAAATATAAATTAAAATTTAAAACATTTTAATTAATGAGAATCCACATTCCCTTCCTTCCCATTCCCAACACATCACCACTGAAAAAGGAAGGAAAACAAAACCCCTTTTACAGAGATGTATAGTCAAACAAAACAAATTCCTACATTGGCCATGTCCAAAAAAAAAATGTCTCAGTGTGCACTCTGAGTCTACTACCTCTCTACCAGGTGGTGAATAGCATATTTCACTTATCATGGGGCCTCTAGAATTATGGTTGATTATTACCTTGATTTTTTTTTTTTTTTCCTTTTGAATCAACTTCATAAGGTTATAGGACCATAGATCTAGAACTGAGACCCAGTGCTCTGTCCAAGGTCACACATGTAATAAGCATTAAAATCAGGATTAGAACAATCCTACAAGTAATAATATCACCAGAAAAGCATAGAGGTTTAAAGGAAAAGGTATGCTTTGAGATCAAGGAGCACTTTGGAATAACTGAAAGTAGGGCATAAGGTCACTCCATTTTGACTTCTGTGAAGGAAGGTTAATTTAAAGAACAGAAATTTACTCACAGAGATGAAGATAGTAGGTCAGAAGATGTTCCAAACTAAAATTACCTGTAGATTATTTTTGAATAATCCATTTGGGCTTTGGTAAGTAATCCAATTGGATGAAAGTCTTAGCTACAAAGAAGAGTTCAACTGATTTGGAATCTGGTCTTTATTACCTTGACTGAGTAGAAATAGATCTGTTCAAAGTCAAGGGTGGATTACCATAATTTTCTTTTCTTTTTTTTTTTTTGCTGAGTCAATTGGGATTAAGTGACTTGCCCAGGGTCACACAGCTAGGAAGTGTTAAATGTCTGAGACCAGATTTGAACTCGGATCCTCCTGAATTCAGGGCTGGTACTCTATCCACTGTGCCACCTAACTGCCCCATTACTATAAGTTTCAGTTGTTTCCTCAATTTTAAGCAATCAACCAAAACTTTGTTTAAGAATTGACAGCTTTTTAAAAACTTTCAGTTCCATTAAGACTTCAGTGCAATTGGTTCACTTGTCGTAGGTGTAGAACATCTCTTGTTTTGAGGATTTAAATTTGCCATTTCAGTTTGCCTTGGGTGATGACATTGCTATTTCTATTGTTGACCATGGCTTTAGAATGTGCAAAACTGGTTTTGCAAGAGCCAATGCTCCTTTGGCTGTCTTCTTTTCAATTGTTGGGTGCCCCAGTCATCTGTGGGATGGAAGATATGGAGCCAGAAAGACAACCATGTGTGGTATAAGGTGCAGATCAAGAGAGGTAGTTTGAACCTGAAGTATCCTATTGAATATGATATTGTCACCAACTGGGATGACACAGAGAAGATCTGGTATTGTATTTTCTACAATGAGCTCCATATGGCCTCTGAAGAATAATGAACCTTAAAGCCAATAGAGAAAAGATGATTCAAATTATGTTTGAGACCTTCAACACCCCAGCCATATATGTTGTCATCCAGGCTGTACTGCCCTGTGTGCCTCTGTTTATATCACTGGAATTGTGGTGAACTCCAGTGATGGTATAACCCATCTACGGTGCCCTTCTATGAAGGTTATGCATGGGGAACCATGCCATGCTCCCTCTGGGTCTGAGTAGACATGATCTGATAGACTACCTCATGAAGATCCTGATAGCTTCACTATCACAGATGAGATGGAAATCATGTATGACATCAAGGAATAGCTGTATTAGAAATAATTCAGAATTTTAGCAAAGTTGCAGGATACAAAATAAATCCACATAAATCCTCAGGATTTTTATACATTACCAACAGAATCCAACAGCAAGAGATACAAAGAGAAATTCCATTCAAAATAACAGTCGATAGTATAAAATATTTGGGAATATATCTACCAAAGGAGAGTCAGGAATTATATGAGCAAAATTACAAAACACTTGCCACAAAAATAAAGTCAGATTTAAATAATTGGAAAGACATTCAGTGCTCTTGGATAGGCCGAGCGAATATAATAAAGATGACAATACTCCCCAAACTAATCTATTTATTTAGTGCTATACCAATCAGACTCCCAAGAAACTATTTTAATGACCTAGAAAAAATAACAACAAAATTCATATGGAAGAATAAAAGGTCGAGAATTGCAAGGGAACTAATGAAAAAAAAGTCAGAGGAAGGTGGTCTAAGTGTACCTGATTTAAAGCTATATTATAAAGCAACAGTCACCAAAACCATTTGGTATTGGCTAAGAAATAGACTAGTTGATCAGTGGCATAGGTTAGGTTCACAGGGCAAGATAGTGAATAAAAATAGCAATCTAGTGTTTGACAAACCCAAAGATCCCAAATTTTGGGATAAGAATTCATTATTTGACAAAAACTGCTGGGAAAACTGGAAATTAGTATGGCAGAAACTAGGCATGGACCCACATTTAACACCACATACTAAGATTAGATCAAAATGGGTCCAAGATTTAGGCATAAAGAACGAAATCATAAATAAATTGGAGGAACATGGGATGGTTTACCTCTCAGACTTGTGGAGGAGGAAGGAGTTTGTGTCCAAGGGAGAACTAGAGACCATTATTGATCACAAAATAGAACATTTTGATTACATCAAATTAAAAAGTTTCTGCACAAACAAAACTAATGCAAACAAGATTAGAAGGGAAGTAACAAATTGGGAAAACATTTTTACAGTTAAAGGTTCTGATAAGGGCCTCATCTCCAAAATATACAGAGAATTGACTTTAATTTATAAGAAATCAAGCCATTCTCCAATTGATAAATGGTCAAAGGATATGAACAGACAATTTTCAGATGATGAAATTAAAACTATTTCCACTCATATGAAAGAGTGTTCCAAATCACTATTGATCAGAGAAATGCAAATTAAGACAACTCTGAGGTATCATTACACACCTGTCAGATTGGCTAAGATGACAGGAACAAATAACGATGAATGTTGGAGGGGCTGTGGGAAAACTGGGACATTGATGCATTGTTGGTGGAGTTGTGAAAGAATCCAACCATTCTGGAGAGCAATCTGGAATTATGCCCAAAAAGTTATCAAACTGTGCATACCCTTTGACCCAGCCATACTACTACTGGGCTTATATCCCAAGGAAATACTAAAGAAGGGAAAGGGACCTGTATGTGCCAAAATGTTTGTGGCAGCCCTTTTCATAGTGGCTAGAAGCTGGAAGATGAATGGATGTCCATCAATTGGAGAATGGTTGGGTAAACTATGGTATATGAATGTTATGGAATATTATTGTTCTATAAGAAATGACCAACAGGAGAAAAACAGAGAGGCTTGGAGAGACTTACATCAACTGATGCTGAGTGAAACGAGCAGAACCAGAAGATCATTATACACTTCAACAATGATACTGTACGAGGATGTATGCTGATGGAAGTGGATTTCTTCAACATAGAGAAGAGCGAATCCAATTCCAATTGATTAATGATGGGACAGAATCAGCTACATCCAGAAAAGGAACACTGGGAAATGAGTGTAAACTGTTATTTTTACCTTCTGAATCCAATTCTTCCTGTGCAACAAAAAATTCGGTTCTACACACATATATTGTATCTAGAATATACTGTAATATATTTATCATATATAAGACTGCTTGCCATCTGGGGGAGGGGATTGGGGGAGGAAGGGAAAAAATCTGAATAGAAGTAAGTGCAAGGGATAATGTTGTAAAAAATTACACATGCATATGTACTGTCAAAAAAATGTTATAATTATAAAATAAAATTTAAATTAAAAAAAAAAAGGAATAGCTGTGTTGTGTCACCCTAGAGACATAAGAGAGATATAGCCACTACTCTGGAAAAGGGCTATGAGCTTCCTAATGGTGAGGTTATGACCAATGGCAATAGAAGATCTTTTCCAAGTATCTTTCTTAGGTATGGAATCCACTAAACTACCTTCAGCTCCATCTTGAAGTGTGAAGTTGATATCCATAAGGATCTGTATGTCAATACTGTATTTATTATCTGTGGTACCACAAGGTACCCAGACATGCAGAAGGAAATTACAGCCCTAACCCCCAACACGATGAAAATCAAGAGAATTGCCCCAAATGAGAACAATTATTCTGTCTGGATTGGAAGCTCCAACCTGGCATCTCTTCCAGCACATATAGATCCACTTAGCAGGAGTATGATTCATCATACTCTGGGCCCTTCATTGTACACCACAAATGCTTCTAAAAGGGCTGGAGATAGGGAGGGGTGCTATTGTTTAGAGTGTGTGATATAATATAATAAGTGTCCCCCAAAAAAGGAGATGATGAGATTGACATTGATTTATTTGGTGGGGGTTTGGTTTGGTTTGGTTTGGTTTTGGGTGGGGTTTTTTGTGTGTACTTGACTTAGGATTTAAAAACTGAAATGGTGAATGTGATCAGCAGCTTAAGTGTGTTGGAGGAACAAACATCACCTAAGTTCTACAGAGTGTCTTCAGGACTCTGTACATTTGGTTTTGGTTTGTTTTATTATTTTAATAGTCATTCTAATGAGGGTGAACCCTGAAACTGTGTCCCCTTTAATCTGTAAAAGAAGGATGATTTGGGGTCTCAGACTCTCCCCTGAGAAAAGCATACCTTTCCCAGACAACAGCCTCCCCAAGCTAAGTGGATTCATTCAATTGGAGATCTCGGCCATTCCCCTATTGAGTGGCTCAAAAGTTCAAGATAAGTAATCTCTTTTCAACTGGAAATCTAGGTCTGGGGCATTGACAACATTGAGTGAAATCTCATTCAATTTTGAATGGACAATTCTGAACTGCAGATCTTTGCAGAAGTCTGAAACAGGAATTTGCTTTGCCAAGGAAACTCTCTTCTTGGCAAAGCTGCCTGCTAGGACTTTTGCTTACGGTGAAGATATTCTCTTCTCAATGTTAACCTTAGCCATTTTCCTAACAAGACCTTGGCACTAAGAAATCTGTCTTCCTAGCAAAGCTGGCTTCTTAGTGAATGATAAAATTCCCTTTTCTTGCCACACATTTTCAGGTTTGTGAATTCTTTCACATTGGACCTGAGCCAAACAGAGAGGATTCCCCACCCCAATTCTCACATCTCTTCACTACCACTAACCTTCTCATTTGTACCCCATCAATTCCAAATATTGTATAATGAATTGTTACAGGGAGTTACTTACTTCTGTGAAGGCTCTCCCAGCAAAGGAGCTACTGAAGAAAAATCCAAATCGGAAGGGACAGGGGAGAAAAGGGGAAATAACTAGCATTACTTTATATGTAAATTATGTATTCTTTTTTTAAAAAAAAATTTTTTATAACTTCTGTCTTAATACTTGTTGTTTTCTTTAAATTTTCAGGAAACTATATATGTTAAAGGGGGAAAAAAGACTTCAATGCAACTGCTTTTTGGGGAGGTTGAAAAATTCAAAATTTTAAAATCCCATTGACTCCTCCAAAAGTAAGTATGGCAATCTGGTACCATTATGTCATCCACAATGCATAATGAATGAACTGATATTTGACAAGAACTTTTATAGCCAAATTCAATAGCTTCAAGGTAAAGTGACATCTCAGTGAAATACTATTTCCATATCACAGAATATCTCTTCAACTGAGAGATCTTTGAGGCAAGTGTCCTTTTTTTTCTTTTCAGGAAAGGAAGAAACTTCTGCAATGTGATTTTATCTGGTTGTCCTTGTCTGCTTGTACTATGTTTTTTGGTGGCATAGGGAGAAGAAACTGGTTCAAAATCTCCTGGAGCAATATGTCTTCATTATAGGTTGTGACTCTGGGTTTAGAAATCTGCTGGCTAAGCATCTGGATCTTCAGGGCCTGCAGGTTCTAGCCTCTTGCCTGACAGACAAAAGAGCAGAGGAGCTGAAGAAGAGCACTTCAGATAGACTTAAGACAGTAATTCTGGATATAACCAAGACTGAGAACATCATCACAGTGACTCTGGGTGAAGGAACAAGTGGGAGAAAAAGGTAGAGGCTAAAATCCACTACATTAGTTGTCTTTAACTCAATACTCTCATCTTTGTAAAATGGGTCACTTCCCTACAAAGGAACAGAAATTAAGAAAAGCATATAAATACAGGTTGAATTGGAGCTACAGAGTTTCTTACAAATAAGGCTGAGAATCTCACATTCTAAGAGGAATTTCTAAAGGGTACTCTTCAGTAAATCCTCTTTCAAAATTTCCTTGAAAATCAAATTTCCTTTAAAACTATTTTCTTTAAAAAGTAATTCCATTGGCCAAAATAGGGTTTTAATAGCTTTCCCAGCAGTTCATAAATTGAGCTGCATGTGTAGAAGAATAATTAAGAGGTAGGAATGGGAAAGGTACTTTTTGGGGGTGGCCAGGTACTTTCTTTGGGGGATAAATGCTGTCCAAAAGTTGAAGGAAAGACTTAAATGAAGGCTTGTTTCAACAGAAAGGATTACCCAAAGCTGAAGGAACTAGCCTCTGCCAGGGGTTCTCAAACTACGGCCTGCAGGCCAGATGCAGCCCTCTGAGGATGTTTATGTGGCGGATGCCCGGATTATGGCAAATGGGCTGAGGGGCGGAGACAGAGCGTGAGCTTTTGTTTTTACTATAGTCCAGCCCTCCAACAGTCTGAGGGACAGTGAACTGGCCCCCTCTTTAAAAAGTTTGAAGATCACTAAACTGTCAAAAAAAGGTCAAATTTTCCTTCTCCAAGGTAGTCACAATCTGGCTCCATCTTATCTTTCAGGTTTTTTTATTGCCCAGTAATCTGCTTAATACATTCTACCTTTTAGCCATACTAACCCACTGGCTGTTCCTTGTACGTGATATTCAACCTACCACTCTCTGAGTTTTTTATATAGGCTATTCCCCAATGCCAGAAACCTCCCTTCCCTTTGGTAATCTCCCCCCTCCCTTTTGTAATCTCAAACTCCTCCTACAAAAGAATTTTTAGTTCCCACCCTCATCTCTACCCCATTTGTTAACTACTGTCTCATAACCTAAAATGACTTTCTTTTTACTTATCTGTGTACACATTGTATCCTTCAGTAGAATATAAGATTCCCTGAGATGAAGGACTGTTTCCAATGGAAGCAAGCAATTATCTTACCATCAAGAAACATTTGTTAAGAACCTATTAAGTGCTAGGCATTGTGCTAAGTTTGGGGGCTACAAAAAGAATGTGCCATCATTACTTTTTAAGAGAATTAAAAAGATCCTCTAAAATGAATTTTCCACAGAACCAAGAGAACAATTGGTTGGAGCAATGAAGTCTTGGGAAGTTAAGTGTGGGTTGCTAAGGTGGGAATAAATATTTCTATTTTAAACAAATTCTATTTATCTTCCCAGGCCTCTGGGGTTTGGTGAATAATGCAGGAATTGCCTTACTTACATTCCCCAATGAGTGGCTCAAGAAGAAGGATTTTGTCAAGATTTTAGATGTGAACCTGATTGGACTGATTGAGGTGACCCTCAGCATGCTTCCAATGGTGCAGAAGGCACAGGGAAGAGTGGTCAATGTTTCTAGTGTAGCAGGGAGACTATCAGTCTTTGGTGGAGGATGCTGCATCTCCAAGTATGGTGTGGAAGCTTTTTCAGGCAGCCTGAGGTAAGAGAAAGGAATGCTCTTCACAGGCACTGGAATGAAGTGGAAGACATCTGCTTTTGGTGATGATAGTGGTGGTTATTATTGCTGTTGTTATTTTGATAGTTTGTGAATCAATCACCCTGATTTTGGGGTTTGGATTTAGGTTTTGACTTAGTTCTTAAAACTGACTTGGTTTGTTGTTATTTTTGAGTCATGTCTGACTCTTCATGACTCTCTTTGGGATTTTCTTGACAAAGACTCAGCAGTGGTTTGCAATTTCCTTCTCAACTCATTTTTACAAATTAAAAAATTGAGGCAAGCAGGCTCACGTGACTTATTCAGAGTCACAAGCTGTCCACTGTGGACTAGAGTCTACATGCTATCCATCTAGCTACCTAACTTGTTGCTACTTTCAAAAAAAAAAGGACATATGGGGCCCCTCTGAGGTGAGGGTTGCCAAACCCTTTTCAAGGCTGTTCCTTCACCTGGCTGCCCCCAGGATACACTTTGTTTCAAGAGTCTATGTTTTTGTTTTTAAATCTGATTTTTCTTGTGCAGCAAGATAATTGTATAAATATGTATACATATATTGGATTTAACATATATTTTAACATATTTACCATATATTGGATTATTTGCCATCTAGGGGAGGGTGTGGGGGAAAGGAGGGGAAAACAAGCAAAAAAAAACCCCAAAGCATCTTCTCTCAAGGAGCTCTAATGGGAGATAATATGTAAACAGCTATATACAAAGCATACACAGGATAAATTGGATATATTCAATACAAATTAGACGCTAAGATTGTAGAGAATCAGCAAAGGCTTTTTACAGAAGGTAGAATTTTAGCTGAGACTTTAAGGATAAAATTTCCCTGACTCAGTTTCCCTGAATTGTAATACCTCAGTTTTCCTGCTTTAGTTTCCCTGAATTATAATATCTCAATTTCCCTGAGTTAGTATGCTATATCCACTCCCACACCCTTTTCTGGCCATTAGGACTAAGAAAATTAGGGCTGCAGAAATCTAGCCACTCTCACATTCCAAAGAGTCATAAAACTCCAAATGGTTTCTGTCAAATATCTAAATGGCACTCTCTATCTTCCTGGCCCAGACTTCCTGTCTCCTGCTTGACCACCTTCTTCACTACCAATTTTTCAGAATTTATGGTTCTTCCTGAAATTATAACTTACTAAAGATTTCTTCTCCCTTGCCTCTGTTTCCCTGATAGTTGGAGCCCTATGAAAGTCTCTGGAATTAATTGCTGGGTGCTGGGTGCTTTGAGACAAGAGTCTCATCTAGCCGACTAGTCAAAATGCTTCATTATTAAAATATTAAAAACCCTAAACTCTGTCTTGCCTCAGTTTCTCTGGCATTACAAGGAAACTAGAAAGGAAAAGAAGATAGGAAAAAGTTCCAGACATGGAAGATAATCAGTGAAAATGCCCAGTATCAGGAAGATGTGTCCTCAGTCACTTTTTAGCTGTGTGACTCTGAGCAAGTCATTCAATCTCTCAATCTCAGTTTTCTCATCTGTAAAACTGGGATAATGATAATACCTACCTGATAGGGTTGTTGTGAGGATCAGACAAGATAACATGGAAAAATAACATGCAAACACTTAAGAGCTATGTAAATGCTAGTTGTTATGATTATTATCAAAAAGCAAATGTGAAAAAAAAAGTTAAATACTCAAATTAATTTAGCATATAAGGGGGGGGGGGGTAAAGGGAGTAACCTGATTTGGATTCAAAGAACCTGAGGTGGAATCCACTCTCTACCTGTATAAACTTAAGTTGGCTGTCCAACTTAAGGGGAAAGCCACCAGCACCTGAACAGGCCTCTGCCTGGAATACTCTAGATTTCTTGAAGTCCCAGCTAAAATCTCATCCTCTATAGGAAGCCTTTCCCAGACTCACTTAATTGTACTGCTTTCTTTCTGTTGATTATTTATAATTTGTCATATATATAGTTACTTGTAAGTAGTTGTTTACATGTTGTCTTCCCCATAGACTATGAGCTTCTTGAGAGTGGGGATCATGTTTTTGCCCTTCTTTGTATCCTAAATGCTTAGCATAGTGCCTAGTACATAAAAATCAAAATAAATGTTGAACCTATAAACTAGTTGACTTCTAAAGGTATCTTTTTACTTTTAAGTTTATGATCTTATGAACTCACTACAAATCAAATCCACAAGTATTTAAGTGCCTACTGTGTTCAAGAACCTCCACAACATTTTACTCTAATTCTCCATGATGTCATAGAAGTGATGTTGGGTTCTTTGAAAGCTATGTTGGTAGAGTATAAGCACCAGGTAGTTCTAAAAGCTGTCAATATCACCCTGGTAATAGAATTTTCTATGAGCCAACCTAGTCAAAATTGAGAGGCTCATCTTTAGTTGGCTGCCTAGATTGTTAAAAACAAAACAAAACAAAACAAAAAAAAAAAACCAATAAATTTGTAATCAAATGGAAGGATAGTTCACAGACTCCTCTTCTTGGAGAGGAAAAAAAAAAAAAAGGACTCAGAAGAATTGGTTTTATCACACATCCAAAATGAAAAAATATAATTTCACAGGCTATTTGGTCACCTTAAGTTGTAGTCCTCATGATAAGTATTTATAAAAATATAACCATTATCACAACTACTAATGCACCAAATCAGTTGCAAAGGATTAAGCATAGCAAAATTTTATGAAAAATCTTTTTAAGACACTCCAAATTAAATTAACATATACTCTGATAACTTCAATGCAAATGTGGGTAAGAGGAAAGTTGCTGGAAAACAATTAATAAAGAAGAAATGACTAATGTCAAAGATTTGTAAACTATATAAAAGTGTTATGCCTTTACATTATGAACATTTTCTTCAACATTAGACTTAGTAGGAATTGGCATGGTCAGTAGCAAAACATTGAAAAAAAGTGATTATATTTTAGCAGATATGTTGAAGTTGGAAAAAGGGGACCCCGGGGTCCCACACAAGTGTCACAAGATTTCTCAAAGGCTTGAACCCATCTCCTAGTCAAGAGGCTAAGCTTTATTGCAATAGTAATGCCATTACAAAGTGGGCTGGAATTCTAAGAGGATCCTAGCAGAGAAACAGAAGCAAAGAGATATATGTGTACATCTTTCAATCATAGATATGCTAATTCTATGACTCATAGATAGGAAAGAGATTACCAGTCAGCAATGAATTAGGGAGTGTTCTACACTTTTGTTTCAGGAGTTTGATCTGTGGGAGTTTCCTGAAACCAGAAGCTATCTGATTAAGGATGGTCAGAATCAGACAGATTGAATATGGGAGGTTCCTGAGGCAGATTCCAAAAACTAGAAGATTTAGGACTACTGACTTACTGTTAGAACAGAAGCCCCCCAAAGTCAGGGGACCCTAAAACCACCATTATATTTCCCTAGAAGCTACACCATATCAAATAGAGTTATTGATGTTAACCTTGAATGGAGTAGACAGAGTGCCAAACCTAAAGTGCCAAACATTCATTTCCTTGAACTTAAATCTGGCCTCAGACACTTACTATCTGTGTGAGGCTGGGTAGTCATTTAACCCTATTTGCCTCAATTCCTCATCTGTAAAATGGTTTGGAGAAGGAAAGGGAAAACCATTCCAATATCTTTGCCAAGAAACCCCCAAATGAGGTCATGACGAGTCAGACATAACTTAAAAGAATACAACAATAGCAATAACAAATATCCCTGAATAAGCAGTCTATTATAGTCAGACCATAGATTCTCATCTCTTCTCCCCCATAGTCTTATGACATCTTTCTCCTTTTATATAAAATTCTTTAACTTTCTATCTAACCCCCTTTTGGTGTTAATCTGCCAAACTCCTCTATGGATTTAGCCTGCTAGTCAATATTGTACTTCTTCCTCATGGCATATTTCCTTTATATAGGAATATATATTCCTATATCTTCCCTCTGGTTATCTGTGATTTCCACCAGGGAATTTGTCTTTCCCCTTGTTAATAGTTAATTGTTTTTAAAAAATCCCTTATCTTGCTAACTCCTATATGTTTATTCACAAAATAAGGAGCACTTCTTTTTACCTGTGATAGACTTATTGTCATGGTTGTTCTACATTGTGAATCAAATCTCTAGTATGTCATTTTTATAATATATAATATATTTATGTATGTTTATAATATAGTAATTATTATTATTATTAATATTCTTTTTACAATTAATTGAATCTATTTCACATTTGTCATTCCTGATGTCTATTCTCTCTCATCATCATCAAATTGCCAGAATAAAGGCTAGACTTAGTTGAAAGTAAAATTTTAAAGTTTAGCTTATCTAAATTGCTACAATAAGAAGACCAAAAAAGCCCAGAGAAAACCTTAGTCTGCAAAAACCTGACTTCTTAAATAGAGGGGGGAGGGGATCAGCCAAAGACAGGCTTGGTTTAGAACACAATGTCATTTACAAAGTTTTATAAAGAAGGATGATGGATGATCATGTGCAGAATTATCTTATAAAGCAGAGAGAAACAGTGGAGGGGTAACATTAGTTTAAAGAAAACTTGGCAACAGATCCAGTTAAGAATATTTATGGAAGAAAATAGAAGGGGAACAGCAAATTGAAAAAAGTGGACAAGATTTACAAAGACTATTATGACAAACTCTTTCCAACATTAAGAACAATGCAGTGGACTCTGTTTTTGTTTGTCCCTTGTTCTCAAAGTGGACCATGATATCAGGGAGGTAACACCATGATATGCCAGTAAACTGGATTTAAGTGAAGGAGGGCTGTGCAAGGTCACCTGCTCCACTTTCCCCTTCAGAGCTTTCTGGGTCCATAGACAGATATAGATCAGGATGACTGGAAATAGCCCTGAATGGAGCATATCTTGGCCTTTTTAAGTTAAGCTTTTTGTGGTGATGAGTTAGCAGCCTGGGCACCTTAGAATCAAGCGGAGTCAGGATAAGCAAAAGTCTTTATTCTTGGTCTCTAGAGACAGAAGCCAAGGGGGAATGGACGCACAGGATCTCTGCAACCTCACTCCCTCATCTCTCCCACAGAAATGACCCTGGCTAGTCTCACAGCACCTCCTAATCCCTCCCACAATTCTCTGTATATATCAAACAATTGGGCCAGCACAGGATAGTGGGAAGAGCCATTTTCCAAGCATATTCTTATTATCCAATCAATAATTAGCCTCAAGTGCTCGATTGTCTTACCCCAGTGCCCTCCACAACTCTTCAACAGATCTGTTTGACTGAGGCCACACCCATTCAGACTAAAGCTAGGTAGCAATTGAGGCAAAGAATGGCCTCCTTCTTCTATTAAAAAAAAAAAAAAAAAATCTAAGCACCAGCCCTGACGTCAGGAGGACCTGAGTTCAAATTTGACCTCAGACTAGCTGTGTGACCTTGGGCAAGTCATTTAATCCCAATTGCCTCAACAAAAAAAATTCTAACTCCATAAATAAATAAATTTGGGAGGGGAAGAATCTTGGGATTTCTGGCAATCATAAGCTCAAATGTGTCTATAGAGAAGGTAGGAATAAAATATAAAAAGAACCAAGATAAGATAAGCACCCTAATCTGGACAAAATGCATAAAGCAAAAAGTCCTATTGGTGGCAGAACAACTGTGAGGATTTTGAATCAATACTCAGAAAATCTGATGGAAAAGAAAATAAGAAAGACATAGGGGAAAAAATTATACAGTATTAATATAAAAAAAGACTGAGAGAATATCAATAATAAATGACCTTTATGTCTACTGAAAAAAGCATACCCAAAAAAGAAATATAACTATACAAAGTCTTCTCAAAAGTCATCTGTGCAGAAATTGAGAGTATCCTCAATGAGGACATTAATAGACAACAAGCAAATGATAGAATTGATCTGGTTCATCTCATTGATGAAGAGAGTCCCGTACATCAATTTTACATTGGCATGCTTGCCCAGTTTCTGGACAATGGACAATGCTTTCACTCTTTCCCAGTCCCAGTGGATGAAACAAGGCTGTATGCTTCTTCCCATTGATGGGAGTGAACTCTGAAACTGTGTCCGCTTTAATCTGTAAAAGAAGGGAAATTTGGTCTCCAGCCCTCCTCTGGGAAAGCATATCTTCCCAGACAAGTTAAGTGGCTTCACTCATCTGGAGATCTTGGTCAAATATCCTCCCATTGATATTTTGGGGGTGGCTCAAATCCCCTTCAGAAAACTCCAGCCTCTGGGGGGGGAAAAAGCCTTCAAAATGATTTCATTCAATTGGGGATTTTGGTCTGATAATCAGCTCAAACTGCCCCCCAACCCCCAGGCCAAAACTTACCCATAAGACAGGGATCTGTTAACACACTTTGCAAAATTCTTCACTAGGAATTTGCCTGCTAAGAGTACCCCTTTTTAGTGAACAGTAAACTTTCCTTTTCTGCCATTCGGACTTTTTGGTTAGTGAATTCTTTCACGTTGGATCTGCTCTGACCAGGGGGGAATTCCCTACCTCAATTCTCACAACTCTGCACTGCCACTAACCACATCACCATGATGTTTTCTCTGTTTTTCTCTCATATAGATTTCCAAAATTTCCTTTCCTTCCCTGTAATCTCATCATATTGTTTAGGAAAATTTTCAAATTGAGTAGGTACCTCATCACCACCATCATTTACACTCTTATGTTAAGATAGTGTAAAAAAAAAAACTAAACTAAAAATTAGTTTTATTTTCCAAGTACTTGTATATATTTCTCACTACTAAGTCTTGATTAAAGTTTTGCCAACTCCTAAAACTCATTTTATCTTTTCTCTGTCAGATGAGGCAAAATGTTCCCTGATTCATCATCAGAATAGAACATTTTGAGCAAATAAAAATGAAACACACTGAAAAACCTCTCTTAAATATGTTAATCCCTCCATCTCTGAATGTATTTGTTACACAGTGATCTTAAGTTTAAACCAATTGAATCTTCAATTGAGCAAAACTTACAAGGAACAAAAAGTCACATTGTTCAGTTCTTTAGAAAGTCAGGATACAAATATCTGGCTTTGGAAAACATCAGAGACAGGTATGTCATCAGAAACAAAGTGAGACCAGCCATAAAAGTAGAAGGAGACAAGAAAATACCAATTCCTTCCAATTCTTTACAAAGTACAATTGTATGTAAATGATTCAAAAGCAGAGCAGCCTAAGTCAGCCAATTCTTAACATAAGTGATTTATTTCCATTCATACTACTATTGTTGTTTGACTAAGAACTCTGAAATTGGAATGTCTAGTCTATACATAATTAGAAGAGGGGAGAAAGGGACAAAGATAGAGGCAAAAAGAGACAGAGAGAGATAGGAAGGAGATTCAGCGACAGAAAGAAGGGGAAAGAGAGAAAGGGGAGAAAAGAATTAAAAAGAGAGAGAAAAAAAAGATAAGCAATGATAGGGGGGAGGAAAGAGGGAAGAAAAGAAGGTGGAAAAGGAGGAGAAGGAAGCAGAAGTTAAAGAGAGAAGGAGAGTATAGAATCAGATGAGCAGTAGGACCAATTGAAAAAATTTCTAGGAAAAAGCTGCTAGATTATGTAGAGTGAAGGGAGCAGAACCAGATTATTTTACACAGTAACAGCAATATTGTAATGATAATCAGTTATGAAAGATTTAGCTATTCTGATCAATACAACAATACAAAACAATTCAAAAGTCATGATGAAAAGTGCCATCTTCCTCCAGAAATAAAACTGATGAACTCTGAGTACAAACTGAAATATAATTTTTCACCTTATTTTTTCTTGCCTTTTTTTGCAATATGGAAATATATTGTGCACTCTCTAAGGCCTCTCAAAATTCTTCTCCAGTGAAACAATTCAAAATATCTATTCTGCAGCACTCAGCTTTCAAATGTATAATTGATATCATTTTTTTTTTTGCTTTCTCTATGGGTAGGGTAGGAGCCAGAAGGAAGAAGAAACATTTTTTTAAATTTTTTTAAATTAACAATTTGTTTATTTTTAAACACATGTTACTTTATGAATCATGTTGGGAAAGAAAAAAGCTGGCAAGTGAAGGAGCCAAGACTGTAGCTCAAGCCTTTTGAGTCCTAGCTTCTACCACACCATCACCTCCCTTTTTATGCTATATTACTCTGCTTGAAAGCAGGCTCAGAGACCTTGATAATGGACATTACATTTAGCACCTAAAGACTACCCCATGGAAGTAATTACTATTGACATTTATTTGGTGCCTTGAGATTTGCAAAATGTATTATTGTTTATTTTGATCCCCCAAACAAGTGAAGTAAAAACTACCAATATTATTATTTCCATTTTATAGATAAGAAAACTGGAACTGAGAAAAGCTAAGTAACTTGTTACATATCTTTATACTGAACTAGGAGTTAAAAGGCTCAGTTTTGGGTCCTAGCTCTCCCACTGACTGCCTATGTTGCCTTGGACAAATCATCTCAGTGCTAGAAGCCTCAACTTACCTCCTCCTTGTAAACAAGTGGGTTTACAGGATCATGGCTCATGAACTAGAAGAAAATGATAGATCATCTGGACTAGGGCTTTATAACCAGGAACCTGTGGGAAAATGTTCATCAACTTGGTTGGAAAAAATTAAATCTTCATTTTCACCAGCCTCTAACTGAAATTTAACATTTCCATAAATTATTTTAAAACATTCTGAGAAGAGATTTATAAGCTTTATCAGACTGCAAAAATTATAAATAGCATCAAAAAGGTTAAGAAGTCTTAATTGGACCAACCAAGGCAAAGTTGAGGAATGATTCCCCAATAAGTAACCAGAAATAAGTCTTACACTCAGGATTTACTTTTGATATCATGAACTCTTCATATTAGTCAATAATAATCGACTTACAAGAGTTAAACAGTCTCAATTTTTCAAAAATTGTATTTAGAATACTAATAATACTAAACTAAGTATTTAACATGCAGTGTACATAATAACAAGCAATATAAATAATCATTATATTTAATTTTTATTGTTGTTCAGTCATTTAATCATGTACAACTCTTTGTGACCCCATGTAACATGGGGGGAAGGGGGGCTGGATGGTATTACTGAACTTCCTCTACAGACTGCAGGGGACAGCAGTGAGGCACTAGCAGGACAGCAATGGCTGTGTTGCATTTGTGCTCTGAGACTCTGAGAGTGTGCTAAGACACTCTGGGTAGGTATGGCAAGGTCCTGAGAGACCTAGCTTTTCGGGGTTATAGTCTTTACCCCATGTGTTTAGAGCTTCTCTGCTGGTCTACTGGCTTGCTGCCAGGGCAAAGTAGCCACACTGTGGTAAAGCTCTCCCCTCAGAAATAGCTGAGATCACATCCCATCCCCTTTTGGTTTGCTCAGTATGAGCTGCCTTCAGTACTCTCACTGTCTGCCTTCAGTCTGTGCCCAATCTAACCACCCCCACCCTCGAGCAAAAACAGACCTTTTCTGGAGAATTTCAAGGATATCTTCTGTTGGTAATTATTTGTGGGGTTTTTTCAGTCAAACACTAATTCCGAGGCTTGTCATGAAATAAAGTATTCTGAGAGCAAAGACGGAGATTAAGTATATGTGTGTGTCCTCTCCGCCATCTTGGCCGAAAGTCTGCTTTACTTCTTAAGATAGAACATAAATAGTTTTTAGTGAAGGTGTTGATTCCCTTACATTCAGTCATGAGTTCATATCTTTTTTTCCATGCACAGTTGCTATATTTCATAGCAAAGTTTTTGGACAAAAATCCTTCACTCACAGTTATTAAAGGGCTGATGAAATTCTGGCCTAAAGTGTGTAGTCAAAAAGAGATCATGATCTTTTGGGGGCTGGAAGAAATTTTGGATATGATTGAACTTTTTCAGTTTGTTAAAATTCAGGAATATTGTTTTAACAAATTTCCAAATGTGTATTTAGCCCTCACTTTCAGGTGGCAGAGAAGGCACTATATTATTGGAATAATGAATAGATTATGACTTTAATAGAGAAGAATCCAGTATCATCCTTCCCATCATTTTTCCATTTTCTATAGGATTTCCAAAGAACATTGGAACATGGCTGTAGTGACATTAGTGCACAATGAATTGCTGCTGAGTTCAGATAAGAAGGAAGCAAGCATTTATTAAGTGTTTTTGTGCTTATTATGCACTAGTTACTTAGTTCATGAAGGTACTTATGTAATACAAGAGAAACTGAGGCAAGTAGAGATTGGTTTTTAATTTTAATGTGGAGAGTTTAAGATAGCTTACCTATTGTGTGCTTTCTAGATCCCCCAAGCTGGGGTACCAAAATATACTGTCCAGACCAGCTCTATGGAGAATGTCAGGGCCAACCTGAGTCCTTGGTCTTAGTGGAGGAGAGATGAGGCAAGACTCCTGTGGTTGGTAAAATATGGAGTCCATTTATGCAAAATTTTCTCAGCTTTATATATCCTAATGTCCTTATATAACCATAGCAACACTGTGCATGCACTAACTATGTATTGCATATGCCGGAACACATAAACAACTTGCCATTGTATGTAGATGACTCTTTGCCACCTGGTATCACTCTGTTTCAACTACAACACAGGTTATCACTACATCCTGACTTCTCAGGCCATAAGAAGGCCAAGAGCCCTTAGCGGAGATATGGAGCCAAATCAGATATTGTTAACAGGTTCCTTCTGGGATGAAGAGTCTTATACCTTACCCATAGTCCCCCCACTGTCTGTGGCCCTCTACACTTAACCAATGGGAAAATGCTTCCAAAGTGTTCTGTAGAGATAAACAGAGGCAGGGAGCTTATATAGAGTTTTAGTTAATTAGGGTTTGCAATCTCATAAGGGAAACAAAAGCAGATAAGGGGGGCAAGGACATTGGACAGACAAGCCATAATTCCAGGAAAGGATCATAACTTAATCCTGACAGGTTAAGGGTCAGTCTAAGAAGGTTGAGGACAGGAGACAGTGAGGCATGGAGCAATACTCAAAAAGAGGGGGAATTATCGTGGCAAGGATCAAGACAATGCACCTGGAAGTTTATGATACAATGGTATGTAAAGGGGGGTGGAAGTTTGTAATGTTCTCTTCTCTAAAGTGTAATGTTCTCTGAGAGCAGGTTTCTTGGAGGGCTTCTGGAGGTAGCCTTAGTTTTAGTTCAGTGTAATCACCCCGAATGCAGCCAGGAATTAAAGTCCAAATCCTTTATTTTCTTCTTCAAAATCTTGAACCTTTTCCTGGGGCCCAGTTAGTTTTAATATAGACCTATCTCTCTCCTTAGTTCCAAGAGCTCCCTCTGAATGTCTCCAAATCCAAAGGTTTGTCCTTCAGCCTCCAGCCAGCTTCAGCCTCTCATCCTCCCAATGTCTCCAGCCAGCACAAAGGTGGAAGTCGGAATGAATCTGACTCTGCCTCCAAAAGAGTGGGCTTGTGGGTTTCTGACTTGTGAATCTTCCCAAGTCCAAGAGTAGGCTTGTCTTCTAGTCGGCTTCTTCTTATATATGCTCTCTCTAATGTATGAATTCCTTTAAAGGTGTGAAATAAGTACATAAGCATTAGCACCTTGTTTCAAGTTCTGACCCATAACAGGCATTTCAAGATTCTTCCTGGGCTCTTTTCTAAACTCAATTTTCCTAGTTCTAATTGCCAGTAAGAATTGGGGGGAGTTGGGGACTATGGCTTATTATCCAGGGTTAAATAGATCCCCACTTTCTCTAGGGAATATTCAAATCCTTGCATCATCTTGGAGGGTGTCTCAGCACCATGATTTTGATGGACTTTACTTGGGATCACATAAGTCAAACAATATTTTTTAAAATGCAGGGACTTTTGGAGAGGGCAAGAAGGAAAAACAATGGTCCTATAAGAGATGAGGCAAGGGTATTTAGCCATGAAGAGGAATTAAATAGGGACTAATAATTCATCCCCTTACCCTGCTCCAGTCATCCAGACTCAAGATTTTTACAAATAAGAGCCAGGGTTATCTCCTGTTGTTAACAGCATTCTTTGTTTAGAGACTTCCCTGTTGCAAGAATAGCATGTCAGGCCTCTGCAGTTCTGAAGTACCATCTCAGCCAGGGAATCCAGTTTTAGATGGACATTTCAAGGTGAGTTAGGTCTGCACTTAATTCAGAATGACCAGAACCACTTGTTAAGAGGGCTGTGGTGCTCAGGGGTATTGTGCCAGCCAATCCTGATCCTCTACTAGGGGAAGGAGCTGCACTACATATTGCTGTCAGAGAGTCTCAAGGGAGGAGGTGAGACCTGAAATAGCTCCACTCATGTCCCCAGAAGAATAGATAATTTAGGGAATACCGTTACCAAGATACAGAAATGGTGTGAGAGTATGCATACTTCAGGAGCCTAATACTAAACTGCAACATCCTTTGAGGATACTGAAATATTAATTAAAAATCTGGAGTTACAGGACTAGAGGAGTGGATCAGAAAGACTTGTGGAGTCAGTCACAAGACAGATACCTGTATCTTGGAGATTTCCAAGGCTAATTTTTGGTTGTTTGCAAGAACAGATAGATTGGAAAGTGGTCCCAAAAACCAGAGTTAAAGCAGAGCCAGCAATCATAGCCTAGCTGGGATTTTGTAGGATTTTAAAATGAATGTATAATTGGTAACAAACCAAGCAAGGAGTAAGGACGAAAAGGACTGTGAGGAGAGTTTCTGATTTGAACTGGTGGGCTAGAAGAGGCAGTAGTACCTGGAACAAAGGAACTGGTGGCACTAGGGGTGGTACTAGGCGATATGGGTTGAACAGGGGACTAAAGTTGTGGGAAAGACTACTATGGTGACCAGAGAGATACCTGTAACTTACTGCCAAAGGTTTAGTCAAGTTCACACCCCACCTCTCCCCTAGCTGCTGTCCCTTCAATCTAATTCCTAAGTAAGTTATCTGGTAAAGGTGTTTTCCCATTCTTTCAAGTGCTTCAGAAAAAATCCACCAATTCTCCTAATCCCTTCTCCCTTATCCTCCCTTTTGTTTTGTCAAAGAAATCATCCAAGGGGGAGTAAACGGGGTTCCAATTGTTGAATAGCTATCTCACATATAAGTCCTGAAAGTGAATTAAAGTTCCTATACATAACACACTAGTACAGTAAGGGTTTTCTATTCTGAAACATATCTAAAGATCCTCAAATCCACATGCTCTGAAGGGAACATTGTGTTCAGTTAGATAATGCAGATACATTCTCTTATTTGACAAGCACTAAACTGAATTGTTAGTGGTGCATCCTCTTTCAGCAACATTTATCCAAATTTTAACCCAATGTTTTTCATCCTAAATACATTGTAACAGGGGACCCACTCAGAATTTAGTGCCTATTCATTAACCAGTTCCAGTTCCTCCCAAGTCAATGGGGCTCAAAGTCCATTAGGGGCAGGGACAATGGTTTCATCTTCTGAAACTACTTCTTGCTTAAAATGGGTACAGAGTTGAATCATCCTACAAGATCCTATTTTTGGGGGGGTTTGTGCTGGAACTGAATGAAGCATCCAATGGATTGATCCAGGTCCCTGAAGCAGGTCAACACAACTGTAACTTGACCAAAATCTAGGACAAAAAAAAAAATAAATTTAACAAATAAGGTTAGAATAGTCTGAGATAGAAAGACTGGTCCAAAAAGGAGTGCTACAAAATATGGAAAGGCTAATTTTACCAGATTTACCAGAAGCTTCCCATGTAAGGAAACATGTTTGTGTCACGGAACAGACAAATTTAAAGATGTGTCAGCTACAGTCCCAATAAACAATAAAATAGCAGTTAGGTCTCACATTTGTTCTGATTATAGAAATCAACGATGGGAGGAAAAATTCAGGGTAATGAGTATAATATAATATAATATAATATAATATAATATAATATAATATAATATAATATAATCAGTCAAAACTGATTCTTCAGGACCTCAATCTGAGAGCACATAGAAGACACAAGATAAAGCAGGATCACATTCATCTGAGTGACTTGTAGCATATTCCTTTCGGATGGTGGATTTTTGGCTTAATGATCTATCAGACAGTCATACCTGAATTTAAAACTCCAAATAATATCAGCTATAGTGACAAGAGATTTTTATCTCCAATAACAAATTTCATTAATCAAAGTTTCAGATGAATCTAGCTCTCAAGGATCACATATCCTAAATAGATATTGACTATGATCCTATGTTGATAACAGTAAGAGATTCATCCTAGAAAGTTCATAGCTCATCTTTCATATCTAACGAGATAGTTTTTAAGTTCAATATTACATAAATCATTTTGTTAAATACATAGAAAAATTCTAAATTGCATATTGTTTATAGCAGAAACATGTTCAAAGGAACAAAGGCAAAAAACTATTATCTTCAGGGTCCTTTTAAATAATAGGTACAGGGGCAGCTAGGTGGTGCAGTGGATAGAGCACCAGCCCTGAATTCAGGAGGACCTGAGTTCAAATCTGGTCTCAGACACTTAACACTTCCTAGCTGTGTGACCTTGGGCAAGTCACTTAACCCCAGCCTCCAAAAAAAAAAAAAGTAAACAATAGATATACTTTAAGATGACACAATGCAATCAATTAAAACTCATAGAATGCCTTAATCTCACATAAAGGAACCTTATCAGAATTAGCATTAATAACTTTTCCATTCTTAAAAAAAATGTTAATTCATCTTTATCCAATTGAGGATTCCCTATAAACCTTTGGAAATATAAATAACAGGTACAACACCAATCAGGAGCTTCAGATCTATATAAAACAAAAATATCTTACAAACAATTGTGCTTACTCTATCAGATCAGGTTAAAACTCTACTCTAGGTACTTCAAGAAAGAAATTTTATTTGGGCTGTGGCAATTCTTTGTACCACACCTACTGAATAGGCCAAATCAGATATTATATTTATGTCTCCTGGATAAAAAGTAAGAGCTAGAATGATTGCATACAATTCATTCTGCTGAGTGGATTGAAAAGGAGTTCTGACTACTCTCTTTACAATTAAGTTACAAGAGTATACAGCACAAATGTTATGTTTGGATGCATCTGTAAAGATAGGTGGTCCTTTAAGAGGAACCTTAGAAACATTTTCTTCAAAAATCCATTGCCAATTATGTAATAGTTATCTTTAATGGAGACCCATGTGTAAAATTTGGAGCCATAGCTAATAAAATTTGCCACTCTGGGATGGTTTCACAGTATACATTAATTTGTGCATTGGTATAAAAGATGCATATCTTGTCAGATAATCCAGATTATTCCAGATAATGGCCTTTAATAAAATTCTAGCCACAAGCACTGGGTAAGGAAGAAGGCTTTGTTCTGGTTGTGCTGGGAGGTTCACCCACTCTATCACACTGTCTCCCTGATGAAGGACTGCTGTGGGTGCCTCTTGTGTAGCAAAAACTGATATTTCCAAGGGTTTTTGAGTGACTCTTTCAACCACATTGGATAAAGCCAGTTCAACTTCTCTCAAAGGCTCTTGTGCTTCTTTTGTAAGCTGGCATGGTAAATTTAAAGTGCTGTCTCCCCTTAAAATGTCATATAATGGTGGTAACAACATGATTTTTAGAAATGCTTTTATTACTGGAGTAAGAGCAGTAGCAACATACATTTGACACATAGTAGTGCTATTTTTTATTCACTGTGGCAAAACTGTCTAATCAAATCTTTTATAAGGCTCAGCTAAATTAATGTTGGGCACTGAAAAGACAAATCTTTTCATAGCCTCCTTTTCCAGAGGGATAGAATAGAAACAATCCTTAATGTCTATAACCCAAAGAGGCCATTCTCTAGGCAATTGAGGAGATGGAAGCCCAAGCTGAAGAGCTCCCATTGTTTCCATTTGTTCATTTACTCTTCTTAAATCAATCAACATTCTCTATTTTCCAAATTTCTTTTTTGTAGAAAATACAAGGGAATTCCAAGGACTTAGAGAAGCTTGTAAATGTCCTTGGCCAAGTTCCTCCTGTACTATATCTAATAAGGCCTCAATTTTTTCACTTTGTAAGATGTCTCTTGCCCATAGATTGATGGGGATCATTTCAACTGTAAAAGAAATAAAAACTCCTCTCTTATCTTCAAATTCCCATTTTAAAGGGGTAGTACTAATTCCATCTACTATTGATCCTTTTATGTCAGACATATATGTGTTTGTTGTAATATTTAGCCAATGACTAGGCCAGTTGTCACCTCTAATGACTGTCCGATCTGCACCTATGTCTACAAACCCTTTCAATGTTATGCCATTCACATAGATAATGAGCAAAGGACGTTCAGCTATAACAGCTGCTGTCCAGAATATTCCTGAATTCTGCTGGGAGTCAAAGTTTGAATAAATATCACCAAATTGAATTTCAGGAGTGTGAATCAGTAAACCCAATGCTACTCCTCCTCCTGGGTCATAGATCACATATTGTCTACCTATGTTAGTGACTGGAACAATAGCTACACATTCCTCAGTTTCCCAAGTCAATACATGGATAGATACTACCTTATAAGCACTCTCAGGGAGTGAAACGATCAAGTTAACTGTGTGTGGAGGCAAAGATCTGTAAGCTGAACAAAGACAGTTTCAGCTCTCCAGGGGACCTCTCTGTAGTCAAGAAAATTCAAATTTCTTGCTGAGTTGTACTTAATGGGTGTGGGAGTAATGGACTGGGAGCTCAGGAGTACTCTCTCTGCCCCTCTGGTGTTCTCTGTTAGAGAGAACATTCCTGGTCCCACAGCTTATATCGGGTCTAGGAAGTCACCCGTACAGCCAATTAGAGAAGGAGACGCCATCCGTTGATGACAAAATCTCAATGCGACCAGAGCTTCCATCCATGAGTCCATCCACACTGCTCACAGAAACCACATCCAGGATCTCAGGCTTCAAGGCCTTTGTACTTCCTGATTTCGCTGTGCAAGCTTCCTCTCAGACCCTTACAAGATTGCAGTGAAGTGTAAACACCTCCAGGCTCGTTCCACTGAAATAGCATTAGGGGATCTCTGGGAAGAGCTGGAGGTAACTTTGGCCCAGCCACAGAAATTTTCCTCTCCAGCATAGGAAGTTGGAAATGTGAATTGGGAGAACTGAGGGAATCTGTTGATAAGGGATTTCAGGGCAAGTTGTAATGTGGAGACATAGCATTGCTGAGAAGGTACCAACACATGCCAGGTGAATGAATAAGCAGTGAAACAGAGAAGCTGCTGTCCACAGGCACTTATAGGAGAGTCCATAGAGTTCTTGGTTTGGGGTTCCAGATCAGAGGGGAGAACTTAGGAGAAACTAAGGCCACAGGCACCATCCCTCACATTCCAGGACTAGAGGTGATTATAAACAAAAAGTTATTATAATTTTGGAATTTGGATATAATTTGGAAATATATATTATTTGAATAATCAAATAATAAATTTGAATAAATCAAATAATCAAATATTTGAAGATAATTTTTTTTAATAACATTATCCCTTGTATTCACTTTTCCAAATTTTCCCCTTCCTCCCTCTATTCCCTCCCATAGATGACAGGCAATCCCATACATTTTACATGTGTTACAGTATAACCTAGATACAATATATGTGTGTAAATCCAATTTTCTTGTTGCACGTTAAGTATTGGATTCCAAAGGTCTAAGTAACCTGGGTAGATAGATATTAGTGCTAACAATTTACATTCACTTCCCAGTGTTCCTTCTCTGGGTGTAGTTGTTTCTGTCCATCATTGATCAACTGGAATTGGATTAGCTCTTCTCTATGTTGAAGATATCCACTTCCATCAGAATACATCTTCATACAGTATCATTGTTGAAGTGTATAATGATCCCCTAGTTCTGCTCGTTTCACTCAGCATCAGTGGATGTAACTCTCTCCAAGCCTCTTTGTATTCCTCCTGCTGGTCATTTCTTACAGAACAATAATATTCCATAACATTCATATACCATAATTTACCCAACCATTCTCCAATTGATGGACAACCATTCATTGAAGATAATTTGGAAAAAGAATCCAATCATGAAAAGTTACAATGGGGATAGAAAATACTGGGTTTTATCTTTAGAGGAGGATATTTAAGTAAAAAAGCAAAACAAAACAAAACAAAAAAAAAAAAAAAAAAAACCTTCTTCTCTTCTCAAAAAGTAATGTTAACTGGTCACCTGTCCAAAAAGAATTCATAGAAGAACCCCCCAAAAAATTTTTAATGAAATAAGAGAGGTTAGGAGACCCTAGACTGTAACAGGCCTGCCTTTGCTGGAGAGGGCGGCGGCCTCTCGCTTCTCCTCTGATCATCTTCTCTCCAAGGTAATTGGAGAGGTCTCTGGCGCGCGACATGATGAACACGTCAGGCTCGCGCCCGGGGCATCCCTATGCGCGGGTCTCGCGGTGCGTCACCTTCAGCGCGAGCCATCGGCTCCACAGCAAATCTCTCAGTGATGAAAAGAATCTGAAGCTGTTTGGGAAATGTAATAACCCCAATGGCCACGAGCATAACTATAAAGTTGTGGTGACAATACATGGTGAGATCGATCCTGTGACAGGAATGGTTATGAATCTGACAGACCTGAAAGAATATATGGAGGAGGCAATTATGAAACCCCTTGATCATAAGAACCTGGACCAAGATGTACCTTACTTTGCAGATGTCGTGAGCACAACAGAAAATGTAGCTGTATATATCTGGGAAAATCTTCAGAAGATTCTTCCTGTGGGAGTCCTTTATAAAGTCAAAGTGCACGAAACTGACAATAACATCGTTGTCTACAAGGGAGAGTTATCAGCCCTTGGGAATTAATATTACTATCTTAACATTAAATTCATGGCTAATCTTTTTGTAAAAGAACTTATCTGTTGAAGTATTAATAAGCTGCCATATTGATGCTACTGTTGTGTCCTGGAATATCTGAACGTAAAAACATTTCAAATTAGTAGAATTTTTATTTAAATCTAGGGAGTTGTACTTTAGAAATTGAAAGAAAAATTGTTGTTAGAGTGCTTTAGTGGATCATTAAAAACAAACCAAGAAACTCTTCCTTTTATGTTGTCATGATCATCTAGTTTTCCTAATTGAGAAAATCTCTAGGCATAAATAATAAATGAATGAATTAAAAATCATTGTATAAGTGCCTATTATGTACCATCCATAACACTAAGCTTTGAGAATACAATAAAGAAGCAGACAGTGAGTTTACATACAACATTTAAATCAAACTGGTGGTCAATGAAGATTATTTGTTGGAAAGTTACAGGCACAGAATGGAATCATAGGAGAATGAAGATTGACACATCTTTTCAGAAACTATAGCAAAATATATAGGAATATTAGGAATAGAAAGGGAGGGTGAAGAAGTCTGAGGTTTAAAATGAAATATAGTCAGAGACAGAACCTAGATTTGGTGGGCCACTGTGGTAATCATAATTAGCCTCCAAGGCCCAAAGATAGGACTTGTAGATAAGAACATATTAAGTTCTCCAGGGTACAATTCTGGAGGTAAAGGATGCTTTTGTAAATTATTTGAAATATTAAAATGTGTGTAGAACTTTACAATAAATCAAGTTTGAGTGATGTAGCTGATTTTGAAGACCATGAATAATGATTACTTATTATACATCCTCTTAAAATAATACAACAAAAAAAGGAGCCTCTACTCTGGTATGACAAACCTCCCATAGGAATTGCTTATTCATTGTCCTTAATCATTTTTCCTCTGTTAATTTATATTGAATTAAATGAATGTAAATCTGCAGGTCAAAAAAAAAAAAAAAAGAAAAAGAAATAAGAGAGGTTAACAGAAAAACAATTGAAATAAGAACAATTCAAGAAAAACTAGATTATTGAAAGAAAGTCAATCAACTAGAAAAGGAGACCCAGAATCTTAAGGAAGAAAATTACCCCTGAAAAATTAGAATTGGGCAAGGGGAAGTCAACAAAGATATAAGAAGTCAAGAAATAATAAAACAAAATAGGAAGAATGAAAAAATACAAGAAAATGTAAAATAGGGGGCAACTAGGTGGCATAGTGAATAGAGCACTAGCCTTGAATTTAGGAGGACCCGAGTTCAAATCTGGTCTCAGACATTTAACACTTCCTAGCTGTGTGACCCTGGGCAAGTCACTTAACCCCAGCCTCAGGGGAAAAAAAGAAAAAAAGAAAATGTAAAATATCTCATAAGATGATCAGCTGATCTGGAAAATAGATCAAGGAAGAGAAAATATAAGAGCAATTGGATTACCTGAAATCTATAATAATATATAATAATTTTTTAATCTTGTTACAATAATACAAGAAATAATTAAAGAAATTGTCCTGAAGTATTAGAAGAAGATGAGAAACTTTGCAGATAATCTTGGGTTCCTTCCATTCCCCTCCAATATAGGAAATGAAAGAACAAGATCCAAAAAAAAAAAAAAAAAATCCAAAGAGTAGAATTATTGTGCCGGACTTTGCTTTTTACTGATTTGGAGGAGAGAAAGTTATCCATTTACAGTTTTATGACCTGGAGTTTAACTGGTGGAAATAAGATACTTTTAGACTATTTGCTTTTTATTCTAAGTCCCTGGATGAAGGCAAAAGGGAGTCTACCTGCAATCCCTATGGAAGAAGAGGGTTGCCTTAGTAGAGATCATTAAAAGAGGCAGAATTTAGTATTATTCCCCCACTGGAGTTCTTGCTGAGGGGAAAAGACTTGCCAAGGAAAAATCTGACTAAAATCTTTGAGCTTAAATCAAATTGAGCAATAGTTAAAGGTTAAAAAAAGAAAAAGAAAGAAAGAAAGAAGCATGTATAAAATACCTTCTATGTGCCAGGCACTGGGCTAACTTTACCAATATTATCTTATTTGATTCCCTCAAGAAACCTTGGAGATGTGTGCTATTACCATCTCTATTTTGAAGTTGAAGAAATTGAAACAGGCAAAGGTTAAGTAATTTGCTCAGGACCATACAGCTAAATGTCTCAGGTGGGATTTTAATTCAGGTCTTACTGTCACCAGGTAACCATTGTGACACTTAGTCTCAGTGAATGTCTCAGTAAAATACTTATAAATTACTTTATTCTCCACTCAAGCTACATGAAGCATAAAATTAAAGGGAATAAAATTAGAATTGTAGATGTCAAGAAGATTACTGGTATCCTGAAGTCAAAACTCAAATTGTACTCTAATTACATTTAGACTAATTAGCACCTACTCAGTATTAGTCTTGCCAACTACTTTGAAGCAACAAAATGGAGAATGACAGAGTTTAAAAGTTTCCAAGCAAATTTAGAAATTACCAAGATAATATTAATGAGGAGCAGCTAGATGGTGAAGTGGATACAGCACCAGCCTTGAAATCAGGAGCACCTGAGTTCAAATCTGGCCTCAGACACTTGACCCTAACTAGCTGTGTGACCTTGGGCAAGTCATTTAACCCCAGTTGCCTCAGCAAAAGGAAAAAAAAAAAAGAAGATAATATTAATGAGACACTGGATCCATCAACCTAAAGCATCTTTAGAAATATTAACATTTTTCCTCCAAAAAAAAAAGAATAGTGTTGATAGATATCCTTAAAGCACATTAAAAACCTAGAGAAATACTTCTAGAATGAACAGAATATTTTTTAAATAAAGTTATTTATCTTAAATGTACTTGTAATCTCTTCCTCCTAATGGAACTAAAAATGAATAATAACAATTCTCCTCCCAAATAATGATAATAATAAAATCTTCATCATAAACATGTATGATATAACAAAAGAAATTGGTACACTGGTTATGCCCCAAAATGTATGTAAATAGACATCATTTCACAGACACACAATAAAGGCAGTTACTAATAGATATATGCCCCTGTTACTTATCAAATGTAACCTAAACTAATTTACCTCCATATAATACTTAGGAAATGCCTTAGATCAAAGAATAGAATGAAAATCCAAATATGGATAATATCTTCAGTAATGGGCCAATAAAAACAAACAAACAAACAAAATTGAACAAATGGCTAAATCATGAAGATTCATTTAGATTCATTTACAGAAATGAAAGGGTTAATTATATCAACTCAATATCAGGTTATTGCCACCAGAAGTTACAGAAAGGTTACTTTTATAGAGCCTCATCTAATTGATTGATAGAAATTTTGAAAGAGGAAAGGTGGTTCAACATATCACTACAAATTACAAAAATTTAGAATGGTACTAAATGCTAACGAGATGCTACTAAGCTACAAATGCCTAATAAGAAGCTACCAGATGATCAGAATAATACAACAAAAATTCATTATCTTTCACAATGTAGCAAGTTACAAATACCTGTTCTGCACATGAAAATTTTAAGATGTCTTTGAGCATTCAGGGAGTAAACTATACTAGAGCTGACTAGAGCAATATTCTCTCCATCATTTTATCTATACCTGCAGTTATGGAACAGCCTGTTACTTTCTTTAAAAATGGTGAAGGGGACAAGTAGTGCAGTGGATAGACCATCAGCCCTGAAATCAGGAGGACCTGAGTTCAAATCTGACTTCAGACATTTAACACTTCCTTAGCTGTGTGACCCTGAGCAAGTCGCTTGACCCCAATTGCCTCAGAAAAGAAAAAAAGAAAAGAAAAGAAACAGAAAAGAATGGTGAGGCAATAGAAGCATAGTTGAATGAAATCAAGTAGGAAAATATAGAGGTTGAGGAAATACAAGGGATCAAAATCTCACAGAAATATGAAAAGATAGAATTTGAATGTTTGTGGCAGCCTTTTTTTGTAGAGGCTAGAAACTGGAAAATGAATGGATGCCCATCAGTTGGAGAATGGTTGGGTAAATTATGGTACATGAATGTTATGGAATATTATTGTTCTGTAAGAAATGACCAACAGGAGGAATACAGAGAGGCTTGGAGAGACTTGCATGAACTGATGCTGAGTGAAATGAGCAGAACCAGGAGATACATTATACACTTCAACAACAATACTGTATGAGGATGTATTCTGATGGAAGTGGATATCTTCAACATAGAAAAGATCTAATTCAGTTCCAATTGATCAGTGATGGACAGAATCAGCCACACCCAGAGAAGGAACACTGGGAAATGAGTGTAAACTATTAGCATTTTTGTTTTTCTTCCCAGATTATTTTTACCTTCTGAATCTAATTCTTCCTGTGCAACAAAGAAATTCGGTTCTGCACACATATATTGTATCTAGGATATACTATAACATATTTAACATGTATGGGAATGCCTGCCATCTAGGGGAGGGGATGGAGGAAAGGAGGGGAAAATTCAGAACAGAAGTGAGTGCAAGGGATAATGTTGTAAAAAATTACCCATGCATATGTACTGTCAAAAAAAATGTTATAATTATAAAATTAATTTTTAAAAAAGGCAATTCCCAAAATAAATAAATAAATACTTAATGAATGAATGAATAAAAATCTCTTCTTGAAAAAAAACAAAAAAGATGGAATTTGAACCCACATGTGCAGATCACAATGTAGTAGTCCATCCTTTTAACCATTCAGGCATCTCATCAACTACTCACACAGGGCAAGTGCTCACAAAGTGGTCAGAAAAAGTCGTACAAGGATACTCTCAAGATATCTCTTAAGAACTTTAGAATCAATTTTATGGTATGGAAGTCACTAGCACAGGACTGCACAGCATGGTGTGCCCTCATCAAAGAAGATGCTGTACTCAATGAGCAAAATAGAATTGAATTAGCTCAGAAGAAACAGGAAATGTGCAAAGTTAGAGAAGCAACCCCAAATTTTCATTGGGATTATTTGTGTCCAATCTGTGGCACAGCATTCCAAGCTCATATTGGTCTGATCAGACAGACAGACACACTATAACTTGACTCTAACATAGTGATATCATTTTGATCCTCTTTGACAACAAAGGATAACAACTGACCAAGCAACCAACCTGAAGCTGTCCCTATGATGATGTCACTGAACCCCGAGGAAATGAGCTTATGTAGCTGTTTACATACTTTTATTTAATTAAAAAGAATTTTATCAATTTATTTATGTTCACAGAATATTAAACATGAAATAATAATAATGAGATTACATCTAAACCCAAGATAACTGATATCTAAGCTTTATAAAACCAAGACAAGGAAGATAATAACAGCATGCAGATCTATATGTATATCACTTTAAATTCTGTAAAAAACAAAAAAAATGCTTTGTCTAAATTATCTAATTTGATTCTTACTTCAACCCTGTCAGGTAAGTACTACAGAAATTATAATTATCATTTTACAGATGAGTAAACTGAAAGAGATTTGTATGTCATGCCTGCCAACTTAATCAGATCTCAACATTAGGATTATTCATTTGGAAGTTCTTCATAGTATGGAATGGAAAGAAGTAGAAACCAAAAGCAAGTAGAACACTAAGAAGGCTATTATGTCATTCAAGTAAAAGTTGATGAAACCTGAAATAAAGTGGCAACATTAGGAAAGAAAAGACTGAGGGCTTGAGAAATAGACACACAAGAAAGATTACAGAAAAGTAAAATTAACAGAGTTTGTAATTGATATTATGTGAATGTGGCGGAGAGAAAAGTCAAAGATTAAGCAAAAATTTCATAGCTGGTTGAGAAAAGTAGAGTATCAACTACAAAAACATGAAGTTAAGAGAAGTCCCAGGTTAAGCAGTCAGTTAGCAAGTACCTATCAAGTACTTACTACATTCCAGGAACTGTAATGAGTTCTTAGTAAAGGATAAAAAGTTAAAATTTGGACAAAGCATTTTTTACAAAATTTAAAATTATATATAAATGTGTGCTATTATTGGCTTCTGTTTGTCTTGGTTTGATAAAGCTCAGATAAATATCACCTTGGGATTAGATGTAATCCCATGATTGTTATTTTATGTTTAATAATCTTTGAACAATTTTAACTTGTCTTCATTTTCTCAGAATCTTTCTTCTCAAAATTTATTTCAGTTCTAGGAACATAGAAAGCACTTGATAGTTACTTGTTGAGTGTTGTTGACAACCAAATGGATACACCCAATAGGCCACTGGAAATAGAGCAGTGGTCTTCTGGGAAGAGATTAGGAATGGACATACAAATTTGAGTATCATTTGTGTAGAAGTGATATCAGAATCATGGGAGTGAACAAGATTGCCAAAGGAAAGAGTGTTAAAAGAGAATAGAAAATGGGCAAGTATATAGACTTAAGGAAATTACATGATTAGATCTCAAAAGGAGGAGATGAACCAGTAAAGGAGATAGATTAAGCACAATCAGAGACATGAGATATAAATCATAATAATGCAAGAAAACTAAGGAAAGCTATATTTTATGGCACACAAACACACACACACAAATGAAACAGAATGGATTCCCATTGATTAAGGAATAGTAAAAAATTATGGCATAGAAATGTAACAAAATATAATTACACAAGAAGAATTGAGAAATATGAAGATTTCAGAGAATTGTAGGAAGATTTATATGCAGAGTGGAAAAACTAAGAGAACAACAACCCCAACAATATAAATTTTTAAAATCACTAAAAAGGAAGTTGAACTCCGAGTAATGGGAAAATCACTGAAGGTTCCAATGAAGCATGCCCCCTCTTTTTTTGGTAGAAAGATGAAAAATTATAAGAACTAGACATGCATACTAAACAAGATCTCTGTTTCAGATTTTTTTCTTTGTTACCAAAAAAAAAAAAAAAAGAGTTCAATTGGGAGAAAAGAATGGGAAATGACTGTTTTATAAGATATCACCCCTTTTTTTAATAAAATGAAAAAGGAGAATATGCCCATGGCATCAAATGTTCAGTAGAATGTAGGTTCCTTGAGGACATGGATTTTTTTCTTTATATCCTGAACATCTTCCTCATAGTAAGCATTTAATATAGTGCTTGTACTGAACTGAATTAAATGTCTTTCATATAATAGGCACCCAATAAATAATTGTTGAATGAACTTCAGCACTTGACAGATGTACTGCGTTGGTCTAAATCTTGAAACTAGTCTCTGATTTAAAGGAAACTATGAATGTGATTCATTTAAGAGTATTTTCCACTCTTTCTATCCCCCAAGTATAATAGAGACATTAAAGAACTATACATCAATTAATGACTGTCAGCAAGCATTTACTTTTAAACATAATTTTTTTAATTTTTAAAAATCCAATTTATTTTGTTTTCAGATCTGAATTCTTTCTTTCTCACTCCCTTCTTCCCTTCCCTCACCAACATTGAGAAAGCAAGAAAAACAAAACTTATTACAAATATGTATACTCAAGACAAGCTTAGAAACAAATAGAAGAGTTGGAGTTGCGTAAGACCAACACCAGCCCAACTTTTTACCAATCTTCTTAACTTTCTTTCTGGCATTTTTATTCTGATGTTGATTCTCATTTAACTGTTAATTTGACTGTGTGGCCTCAGACATTGACTCTAGTGCTCCTGAATCTGTCTTCCTGTCTATAGGGTATCTAGTCAGTCAACAAGAATTTATTAAGTCCCTACTATGTGCCAAACATCATGCTAACATGCTGGGGATGCAGGGGAAAGAAAAGTCCATACTCTCAAGGGGCTTATAGCTTAATGGGGATGTGAACAATCATTTCCAAAGAAGAGATACACAAGCTAAATTGAAAATAATTATTAGAAGACACTAACATTAAGAGGAATAGAGAAAGACTTCTCATAGAAGAATATGCCTGAAACTTGAAGGAAGCCAACAAAATCAGGAAGTAGAGATAAGAAAGAAGAGCATTCTAGCCATGTAAGAACAGTTATTAAAAAGGCACAGCAGGAAATGGAGTATTTATTAGAAACTATTAGAAGACAGGAAAGGCAGGGAAAAGGTCAGTTTCTAAAAGGATTTAGGAGCCAAACAGAGAATTTTATATTTGATCTTTCAGGTGATCAAGTTTCTTGGATGAAGGAAATGGATGTGATAGTCAAACCTGGGGAAATCACTTTGATGACTAAAAAGAAGATGGATTGAAGTTGGGAGAAACTTAAGGCAAGCAGACCCACCTGCAGGCTATTACAATAGATAGCAATATCAGAAGAGAGAAAGGGCAATATGTAAGAGAAATTATGAAGGTAAAATTGACATGTCTTAATGATAGATTTAGACATGTGCGTAAGAGGGAGTAAAGAGTCAAGGAAAGTATCCAAGTTTTGGACCCAGGTTATTGGGAGTGATGTGGGTTGTGATCCCTTTAAAACTAGTCCTTTTAGATTGATTTATTCCTTTCTGATTCCCAACCCCTCCTAGCTGAAGAAGCTAGGACTTTTGATTTACAAATCCTGGTCAAAAGCACCCTTTTGAATTCCAATAGGAGATATCCAGCTCTCCCAGCTCCCATTGGATCTGAACCAACTTGGACTGTCCCAGTCGCCATTCTAATGATATGCTCAGGTTTCCCAACCCCCACCTAGCAAATTCTAGCCCTTGAAACCCAACCAGGAGCCAATCTGGGACTTCACTCACAGAACCCTTTAGCTATAAAAGCTAAAGCTATAAAAGAGCCAAGCTGGAGTCCTCTCTTTGCAGAGGTCCCAAACATGGCAGCCTTACTCTTGGCATGCCCAGGATCTCTGCCCATTGGAACCCTAGTTCCAGTGCCCCTTTATCACTACCTTCTACTTTACTAACTAGATTTTACTTCCAAACCCCATAATAAACCTCTTTTATCAATCTAAGTTTTCGGATCTGTAAATTCTTTTACAGGGGACTCTTGCACTGCTACTAGACCTGCCACTAACTCTGTATCCTTGTGCCAAATCCAAAGGAGTTGCAGGGGAGCTCTATTTGACTCTATTTGAAAGCCAAACAGTAGAAAGTTAAGAAGAGAGAGTGAGGAAAGGAAATGGAAATATCCATTGGATATGACCTTCTCAAGAAAACTGCCACAAAAGAAAGGAAAAACATAGGACAAAAGGTGGTATAGAATTACACTGGCCTACCAAATGTAGTTGGAGCAAGAATGGTAGACTAAGAAATAACTGAGGTATCCAAGGATTAGAAGTCACACTGGGGATGAAGAACTGCAAGACAGAGGGAGAGGTTGAATGAAAATAGATTGTGATTGAAGAAGGGAATTTCAGAGTTCATGAACATGGAAGAAGAAAATTTGTGGGTAATCAAAAATTTTCATCTTTATTGTTTTGTTTTGTTTTTTTCTGAGGCTGGGGTTAAGTGACTTGCCCAGGTTCACAGAGCTAGGAAGTGTTAAGTGTCTGAGTTCAGATTTGAACTCCTGAATTCAAGGCTGGTGCTCTATCCACTGCGTCACCTAGCTGACCCAAAAATTTTCATCTTTAAATGTTGCTAAGGTGGGATGAAGGAATAGGCCATGGGAAATGAGTAAATTGAAAAACTGAAGTTGGAATATTTGTGGAAGTAATAATAAGTATGTTGAAGTTCCCTAGCACAAAAGCTAGAGTTGTGGAGGAGAAAAAAATTATAAGCCAGGCACTGAACTCATTGAGAAAAGAAGGAGAATGACTTAGAGGCTGATAAAAAAAAAAAAAATTTTTTTTTATTGGGTAATGAATATGAATTGAGTGAGACTCAAAGAAGTTGAATGATGATAGTAGGAAAAGCTTAGAAAAGGCAATAAAGAGCAAAGAGTATTCCAAATGTCCCAACTTGACCCATAAGTTGGAAGGAAAGGGAGAAAGTGCAAGCAGTGCTAGACAAGATGGCCAAAGAAGCTCTTATCAGTAGGGAGCCAAGTCACAGTGACAGTCAAAAGATGGAAGGAGTAGTAAAGGAAAGATTTAAGATGAAAACAAGTTTGGTACTATGGAGCAGACATTCCAAAGAACACTATTGAAGTTACTGGTGGCTTTAAAGTGAAACATTAAAGGGACTGAAGTGAAGAAGATACGAACAGGGTAGCAGGCTGTAAGGAATAGAGAATAGAGTTTAAAGAATAACATCTGGAGGTTTAAAATAACTTAAATAAAGTGGGGTTGACCTGGTGGGAGTTTGTTAATGAATTGTGGAAAGTTATCAACATTTCTAAAGGTTCAGCCTCAGGATAGAGTGTTCTTAGGGAATTGAGAAGCTAAATGGCAGCATAATGAAATAAAATGGTATTTTTCTCCTTCTCAGGCAGGCAGAAACAAACCAGACTTGAAACCTTGCTTGAATCTTTGTATTCTGTATCTTATTTGATGTTTGACCATCTATCTGGTTGCTAACTAGTAATTTATATTGGTCTCTATCAACTCTCTAAATATGGGCTCTTTTTCTGGTTTCTTGATTATCACTTTTTAGCTATCTCCCTAGGTCTGGCTTCTATAACAATTTTAACTTGATTTTACTCATTTTAATCCATCAATTCAACTCATCAACTTATCACAATCCAAGATATTTATTTTTTTCCAAAATTACATAATTACATTTCAGCATTAGGTAGATTTTCTAGCCAAATACCCCATTTATCCATTAACTAAGATTTCTAGTCATCTCAACTATCAAAACTTAGATTGATAAGTAAATAACAAGGGCTTCTAAGATGTCCATACATTTTATTCCACAAAAGAGGCAAAATATATACTACGATTCTAATCCAGGTTACAAATTAACTAAGAATTATCTTTAAAATCAGATTTACTGACTAAACAGCTTTTATTAACTTGTAACTAAAATTTTTCATTTGTCTTAGATTCTAATCAACAGATGTTAATTAATTAGCATTAGATACACTGAAAAGATGATAGAAACATAATTAGTGAAACCATAGAAATCTAGGGCCATTTACTGTAGGGGCAAACAGCCCCAGAATTGTTCTATAATATACCACATGGAATTTATATAATAATATATGTAAGGATGACACAGAGTCATTAAGAAAAGGATCATGTTCAACAAAAGTATACACTAATGATTATTTTCATAATAAGATTTATAAAGTTTAAAATGTAAGTTTATAAAAAATGATTATTTTCATAATAGTATTTATAAAGTGTAGAGGGCTAGAACTCTGAAAAGGTGTACTTGAATCTAAGACAGCAGAATACTTAAGGCTAAGTACCTATCAATGTGAGATAATGGTTCTAAAAACATATACTTAGATGATATGGTGATGTGATGATTGTCATTTGCTGAATATGAAATAATTTTAGGCAAGGGTTAGAGGGTTAAGGAAGAAGGTCAAAGTCTCTCTGCAATGGCACAAGCAGGAAGGAAGACTTCAGGTTCCAGACTCCAGAGCCCAGGATCCATCTTTAATGATTTACATGTCAGCTTGTCTGCCTCCTTCACTTCTCCTCTTAAAGACCAAGGACTTTGACTGATCCTGACTCCGATCCTGAGGCCCTCCAGAGAGCATGTTAAGGTTTGCAAAGTGTTTATAAATATGCTCTAGTTTGATCTTCACAAAAGCCCTGGGAGATAGGTGCTATTATTATCTCCCTTTTAGAGATGAGAAAACTGAGAGAGACAGAGGTTGTGACTTGCCTGGATTCACACAGCTAGTAAGTATATGAGGCTAGATTTGAATGTGGATCTGCCTGACTCAACCTGCTTTGTTTATTAAAGCAGATAAATATTTCCTACATTTTGGGAAGATTTTGATTTTTAAATCTTGTTGTTTTGGTGCATAAAAGGGAAAATTTCAGTTTCCTGGAAATTTTACTTATGTGGAATGCTTCATTCCCTGATGATTCCAGATTAACAAGGCATTTAGCATCTCCTTCACAAAGGAATAGAAACCTTACAAAGAATAAATTTCTTTTAAAAAGCTACAGAAATATCATTATCAAATTTCATAATGTCCAATTCCTTCACAAATCAGCTTTCCAATACACCTTTAGATAGCATGTGCAGGTTTCTGAAACTTGCTAGACAACAAATAATCTAACAGTCTTGTAGGCAAATATGACATAGGAATATGAAAAAATTGAGCATCCCAGCCGGCTGAATATCTATATCGGGGGTAAGAGCATGTCAGAGCATGTTCCATACAATCAGTGACCAGGTTCAAGTTTCTAGTGCAACACTTCAGTGAGTTTTTGATAAGTCTGAGATCTGTAAGCAAAAAGAAAAAGTGTTTAGCCTTTTTGTTCCTCACTTTTTCAGTCTAAAATCCAGTAGCACAAGTTTACAAAAATCCAAATGTAAACCCACTGAGAGGCTCATACAAATCCAAATATCTGATGCTTTTGGACAAATTTATGGATAATCACACTATTCATTCAGCATTCGATGAAAACTGACTCAACTTCTTCAAAATGACTGCAACTTAAACCTTGAAATATGGGCAGCTTTCCTTTCATAAATTAAAATATAATCAATAACATATCTTTCAGTTACAGTAATTATTGTGATAATATAATAGGTTTTTATTACTAAAATATCTAGCATTTATACAATGCATTTTAGGGTTTGCAATGTGTTTTGCGAATGCTATCTTAATTCTCACAACAATCATATAAGGTAAATGCTATCATTAGTCCCATTTTAAAGATGAGGAAAATGAAGTTGTAAGATTAAGTGACTTGTCTGTAGCTACACACCTAGTAAGAGTCTGAGGGAGGGTGTCAATTCAAATCTTCCTAACTCTAGATCCAGCATTCTTTCTATTACCCAGCTGAGAATTATAAATAGCAAGACCCTGAGTATCCTAACAAAATAAACTTTTTTCTTATTGACTTTCAAATCAAAGATATGTTTCCCCCCCAAAAAAAAAATGTTAATGAAACAAAATGAAAACTTGGAGTATGAAAAGGTAGCCAAACTTGGTATGCTAGAGATTGGCACAAAAGGAAGTTAAGAGAGGCTTTGTGATGTAATAGGAAGAACATTAGATCTTTGGTCAAGGAATCTGGGTTCAAATCCTATCACTGCTACCTGTGTAGCACTGGACATTTAATTTCTTGAGGGTCTTGATTGCCTCATCTGTAAAATGGAAGAGTTGATCTAAATGGATCCTATCTCATTTTAAATGCTATGAGTCTTTGCTGAGAGTTTAAGTCCCAATTTAACAGTTCACATTTCCTTTATGGCATGTTCCTGATTCTGAGATATCCTGATAATCCTATCCTGATTACCAGTTCTACTCTTATCACCCAGAGTAGTCTCTTATACCTAGAGCAGAAGTGTTCCAGCCCAGCATAAGGCCCTCAATTCCCAAGTGACACAAAATTAAATTAAAATGTTATTAGGAAATATTTAATAAAATAAATAGAAATACAATAAAACATAAAGCTACATTTTAAAACTATCAATAGGTGGTCCAGAGGAATTTTTATGTACAGTTTAATGATCTCTGTTTCTGAGTTTGTTACCACTAGCCTCCATAATTATAGCTCCCAAAACTTTACTCCTTTCCTTCTCTGTTCTGGACTGCAATATCATATTTGATCAGTCAAGGCCAACAGTCAGCTCCTGCCCATGAGATCAAAGATATTAAAATTCCTGCCTTATTTGGTTAATTTTGTACATTAAAAAATTTATGTGATCAAGTTTATTTAAAATAAAAACCACTGGATTCAGGCCAGTTCCGATGTTCTTGTAATAGAGAAAGCAATCTGCACCCAGAGAGAGGACTGTGGGGACTGAGTATGGCTCCAACATAGTATTTTCACCCTTTTTGTTGTTTGCTTGTATTTTGCTTTCTTTCTCATTTTTCCCCTTTTTGATCTGATTTTTCTTGTGCAGTGTGATAATTATGGAAATACTTACAGAAGAATGGTACATGTTTAATAACATATATTGGATGGCTTGCCCTCTAGCAGAGAGGGTTAGGGGTGAAGGGAGGAAGAAAAAATTTGGAACACAAGGTTTGGCAAGGGCAAATGTTGAAAACAATGTGTTTTGAAAATAAAAAGCTTTTAAAAAATTTTAATTAAAAAATAAAATAAACACTACTTAGGACAATCACCACTTAGAAATTCTTCTTTCTCCTATCCCCATCTCAATATAACCATATCACTATTATTAATGAAGAGAATATGTTCAAAAAATCCTCGGCTTTATAGTTTGTTCACTAGAACAAAATATTTGATTCACAAAACATAAGGCTGTCTTAAAGGCTTTCTACCAATAAGATATCTACTATGAAAGAGTTAAAACTATAAATCATTCCTTGATAGATACAACAGAGACAATAATGATTATCCTCTAAATCCGCTAACGGCACAAAACCTTTGGAGAAATGGATTTAAATTCTTACTTTCCTACTTTTAATCTGAAAAACTTAAACTGAACTTTCCCAGGCTTCAGTTTCCTCATGTATGTGAGCCTTAGAAATGTAGCCTTAAAAGAAGAGATAAGTCAAACTTAAAAATTAAATTAAGAGATAAATCTATCTACATTATATATCAACCATACTGATATTATTTTGGATACATGTTTCCATGTGGGAGGATGCATGTGTGTGTATATGTATACATATATACATGTTACTTTATGGATGTGTATATGTATGCATGTGAATGTGTAGGTATATGTGGGGGGAAAGGGGTATGTATATGTGTGTCTATGTATATGTATGTATGTCTATTTATATGGATATAACATATATAAGTGCTTAACTATAATTTGCTTGGGGGAAGTAGGGGAGATGAAAGGGGGGGAAATAAAGTAAATTTTTTTAAAAAGAAAAAAATATTTAAAATTTTTTTTAAAAGAACTGTAGCCTTAAAGAATTGGAGATTGAGGGGATGCTTATTAGTTGGGGAATAGCTGAACAAGTGGCTGTTGTGCTGTAAGAAATGATAAGAAGGCAGATTTCAGAAAAACCTGGAAAAACATTAATTGGTGCTGAATGAAATGAGCTGAATCCAAGAGAACAGTTGTACTTACTAACAGCAACATTGTGTGATGATCAACTACGATAGACTCTTTTCGGCATTACAATGATCCAAGAAAATTCCAAAATAATTGTAAAGGGAAAATGCAATCCACATCCAAAGAAAAAGCTGGGAAGTCTGAATACAGAATGAACCATGCTATTTATTATTATTTTTTTTCTTTCTTGTGGTTTTTCCCTTTGTTCTTTCACAATATGACTAATTTGAAAATATGTTTAACATGATTTTACTTGTATAACCTATATCAGATTGCTTGCTATCTTGGGGGGGAGGAAGGAAAGGAGGAAGAGAGAAAAATTTGGAATTCAAAATCTTACAAAATTGAAAACTATTTTTAAATCTAATTATTAAAAAAAACTATTAAATTATTTTTAAAAAGGACTGTGACCTTCCCCTTTCTTCAGACAATATTATAAAGCTAGAACCAAAAGGAATAGAACTTCTTCCAATCTACTCCATTTTCAAACTAATTTGGCTGGACCATGTGTATAGTTGGAGTACGTATATAGTTGGAGGATAGATATAGATATGTGTATGATATGATATAGATATGATAGATATAGAGTATGTGAATAGTTGGAGGGCATATATATATATGTATAATGTGTATATTGTATATAATGTATATATATGTATATAATGTAAAAACAATCAATATTGTTTTTAAGACAACTTTGAGTAACTAAGTCATTTTGACTATTATAAATAGAAAAATTAAAAATAAAGGACATATGAAGAGAAACACTATCTGTGGCCAGAGAAAGAATATACCTATTTTTGTCTAATGGTGGCTTTTTCCAGGGCAGGGTAGGAAAAAAAAAAAAAGAAAAGAAATTTACATGACAATTTCTTGTATATTTAGAAGGAATAGCAAGTTGTACATAATGGGTTTGCAGTTTCATGTGCAATTTTCTTTTTTACTATACCATATTTTAAAAATGCTTGTTTTATTCCACGAATTCAAAATATTTTTTTAATTTCCAGAAAAAGAACTGATGAGTATGAGTGCAGATTGAAGCATACTTTTTAACTTTATTTTTTCTTTTTTTAATGATAACTTTTTGTTTTTCAAAATATATACAAAGATTTTCAACATTCATTCCTGCAAAATCTTGTGTTCCAAATTTTTCTCCCTTTCTCTCTACCTCCCTTCTCTCCTAGACAGCAAGCAATTCAATATAGGTTGAAGATGTGCAATTCTTCTAAACATATTTCCATGCTGCACAAGAAAAACCAGATCAAAAAGGGGAAAAAAGAGAATTATTTTATTTTTCTTGGGTCTTTTTTAAAAAATCTATATTCTCTTTTGCTACATAGCAAACATGGAAATATGTTTTATATGACTGCACATGTACAATCTATATCAAAGTACTTGCCTTCTCAAGATAGGGAGTGTTCAAAGATTAGTATTGCTTCGAATCACTGACCCACCAAGAAGAAGCATTTCTTTCATAGTTGATCATCACACATTCTTGCTGTTAGTGTATACAATGTATTCCTGGTTCTGCTTGTTTCACTCAGCATCACTTCATGTAAATCTTTCCAAGCCTTTCTAAAATTGGCTTGTTCATTATTTTTTATAGGACAATAATATTCCATTATCTTCATATACCACAGCTTGTTCAGCCATTTCCCAATTGTTGGGCATCTACTCATTTTCCAATTCTTTGCCACCACAAAAAGAATTGCTACGTTTTTGCACATGTGGGTCTCTTTTCCTCCATTAAGATTTCCTTAAGATACAAACCCAGTAATGGCACTGCTGGGCCATACCCTTTGGGTATGATGTGGGTTATAGTCCCTTTAAGATTCCTTTCTGATTCCCAACCCTCCTTGGCTGAAGAAGCTAAGACCTTTGATTTATAAATCCTGGTCAAAAGCACCCTTTTGAATTCCAACGGGAGATATCCGTGCTCTCCCAGCCCCCATTGGATCTGAGCCAACTTGGGCTAATGATCTGCTCAGGTTTCTCAACTCCCACCTAGCAAATTCTAACCCTGGCTGGAACTCAAGCCAGAAGCCAACCTGGGACTCCACCCACAAGCCCCTTCAGATTATAAAAAGGGCCAAACTGGAGTCCACTCTTTGCAGAGATCCCAAACATGGCATCCTTACGCCAGTCATGTCAAGGATTTCTTTCCACTGTAGTTTTGGTGCCCTTTTATCTCTACCCTCAACTTTATTAACTAAACTTTACTTCCAAACCCCATAATAAACCTCTTTTATCAATCTAGGTTTTCGGGTCTGTAAATTCCTTTACAGAGGACTCTTGTGCCATTACTAGACCTCATTTAACTCTGTATCTTTGCGCCAAATCCAAACGGGTTGCAAGGGAGTTCTATTTGACTCCCTGTACCCTGAACCTGCCACTAGACCTCTTTTTTTTTTTTTTCTGAGGCTGGGGTTAAGTGACTTGCCCAGGGTCACACAGCTAGGAAGTGTTAAATATCTGAGACCAGATTTGAACTCAGGTCCTCCTGAATTCAAGGCTGGTGCTCTATCCACTGTGCCACCTAGCTGCCACCACTAGACCTCAATTAAACCTCATTTCATATAGGTACTCCTTACCTAGTTCTCATCAGGTATAGTTACAAATTGTTGTCCAGAATGTTTGGATCAGTTCACAACTCTACCAACAATGTATTAGTGTCCCAGTTTTCCCACATTCCCTCCAACATTTATCATTATCTTTTCCTGTCATTTTAGCCAATCTGAGAGATGTGAAGTGGTACATCAGAATTGTTTTAATTTGTATTTCTCTAGTCAATAGTGATTTAGAGCATTTTTTTAATATGACTAAAGATGGCTTTAATTTCATCATCTGGAAATTATCTGTATTCTTTGATCATTTATCAATTGAGGAATGTCTTATATTCTTATAAATTTGATACAATTCTTTATGTTTTAAAAATGAGACCTTTATCAGAAATACTGGCTGTAAATATTTTTTCCCAGCTTTTTACTTTTAGATAGAAAATGCCATCTATATCCAGAAAAAGAACTAAGGAGATTGACTATAAATCAACACATGCTATGTTCACTTGTTTGTTTGGTTTTTTTTGTTTTTTTGTTTTTTTAACCTCTCCCATGGTTTTTCTCTTTTACTCTGATCTTTTTCTCCTAACATGATTCATAAACTAATATGTATTAAAAATAAATAAATTTACTAGAAACAAAAGAAGAGCTATAAGAGGTAAATTGGAACTCAAAAAAAAAAAATAGTAAAAATAAATAAATAAATATTGACATTGTTTTTACATGTAATTGAGAAAAAATAAAAACATGCTTTTTTTAAAAAGATAAAATAAAAAGGGAAGAATTGTAAGGGTCCTTTAAATGGGTGGCCATGGTGCAACAGGAGATTTGAGTGCCCCAGAAGTTATCTCTGTGAGTATAGGACCACCCTTTGGGTGGGATTCTGGCCATATTGAGATAACTATGTAATGGGTGATGGCTCTCTCGCTTGATTGGCTGTGTGTGTGTGACCTCACAGGCCCTTTATAAGCCCACTGCAGGCAGCAAGTCGCTCTCTTTAACCTGGCTCTCTAACCTGGGGTAGCCGGGCCAAGCGGATGGATAGACGAGAGAGGTAAGGAGTTTGGTAGTGAACACGTGGATCTTCAGATCAGGTGTTCACTAAGGAGTTAACAAGCCAGGGCATTATGTGAATAGTTATAATAAAGGCTTTTAAGTTTATACGTGGCTGTTCTTGAGCTCGCTATCCGTTATTAAACTACGATTCAAGAAATCATGGCCAGAGATCTTTGAAGGCCTCAGAGGAGGCAAGCCAGGTAGAGTTGACACTGCAAAGGTCAGTGGTCAAAGGTACTCTGTTGGGCCTAGGACAGACTGGTAATAGTAACTGCTAGGAGGGCATGTTACAAAGAATAGTCTGGAATAAGGGTAAAAGAGAGAAATTAAGGAACAAAATGTGGAGAAATATAAAATAAAATAAAATAAAATAAAGAACTACCTAAGTGTCAGTAAGATTTATTCTCAGAAGATTTGTTATTCAAAATATCACTATTAAGTCTACACAAGCATAGCATTTCCTGCTAACCCTTCCTATTCAAAGACATTCTTGTAAATGCCTAAATTCATCCTTTTATTTCCCCCCTCACAGAATACACCATTGCAATTCATAGAGAGAAACTCACTTTTCTCAAAGAATTCTTGTCCATAGATTTCTTTAACTTCCACTGAGGATTCATTCCACGACTTTTGAAAATTCTCAATAAACTTCTGCACATCTGTTAAGTTTGTTTTGAAATAGCCAGGCTCAATGATGCAGACTTTCACTCCAAAATGTTTCATTTCAAGCCTGAAAAAGATCCAAGTTAACAGGATGATTTAAAAACAACTTCACGTTTAATGTTCCTAGAAAGAAAATGCAAATTAATTCAAGAAGTTGTGAAATCTCTCAAAAGATCACTGCTCTAGAGCTGGAGAGAGACTATTTAGACCAATTGGGTCAAATTCAAGCAGAAACCAATCCCTGCAGACTGCAGATTAACGTAAACAATTTAAATCAAATACCTGCCCCAAAATTTACCAGCTAGCTTTGTGACTCCTGATTAAGTATTTTAAATTCTTTTAAATGCTGTTTCTTCATGTAGAGGGCCACAGATAGGGGGAACTCTAGGTATATAAGACCGTTCAGCCCAGAGGGAACCTGCTAACAATGTCTGGTTCAGCTCCCCATCTCCCCAATGGCTCTAGGCCTTCCTGAGAAGTGACAACCTGTGTTAAGATTGAAGCAGAGTTATACCAGGTGGCAAAGAGTCATCTACATACAATAGCAAATTGCTTATCTGGTCCTGCATGTAGTATATAGTTATATAAGGATTTAAGGCTGAGAGAACTTGGAATAAATGGACTCTATTTTTATAGCAGTCCCGCCTTATCACTCCTTTTCTAAGACCAAGGAATCAGGCTAGTACCCCATCTAGTATGGACATACTTCATCTGCAAAATGAGGCTACTAATACTCCAATAAGTATTCATTTATTCTGAATAATGTTTTGAAATTGTTGGTATAAGTCTATTGATTGAACTAAGTGCCAACTGTTCTCCAGGTACTGTGCCTAGACACTGAGATTATAAAAAGAAGCAAAAAAAAAAAAAAAAAAAATCCCTGTCTTCAAGAAATTTACAATCTAATGAGGGAGAAAACATACCAATAACCAAAAACAAGCTCCCCCTAAAAGTCTCTTAGTATTGATTAATTCACTCAAGAAATATTTGTTAAGTATCTTCTTTATGGAAGGTATCATGGACTAATAAATCAAGAGCTGTTTTTGGAGTCCAGAAGACCTGGGTCCACATTTGGCCTCTCACATATACTAGACAAGCTGAATCATAGGAAAATCACCTTGGGCCTGATTATCCTTAGATAACTCTCTAAAACTAGAAATGGCAAATCTGCATTGCCAGTGGGAACTCTACTTTGGGAGCTCCCTAGATTGATGAAATCAGCTGAGAGGGAAGGAAGGAAGGAACAGAAGGAGGGAGATAAGGAGAGAGGAAAAAACAGGGAGGGAGGGATGGAGAAAGGGAATAAGGGGATGAGGGAAGGAAGGAAGGAACAGAGGGAGGGAGATAAGGAGAGAGGAAAAAACAGGGAGGGAGGGATGGAGAAAGGGAATAAGGGAAGGAAGGAAGGAAGGAAGGAAGGAAGGAAGGAAGGAAGGAAGGAAGGAAGGAAGGAAGGAAGGAAGGAAGGAAGGAAGGAAGGAAGGAAGGAAGGAAGGAAGGAAGGAAGGAAGGAAGGAAGGGAGGGAGGGAGGGAGGGAGGGAGGGAGGGAGGGAGGGAGGAAGGAAGGAAGGAAGGAAGGGAGGGAGGGAGGAAGGGAGGAAGGGAGGGAGGGAAGGAGGGAGGGAAGGAGGGAGGGAAGGAGGGAGGGAAGGAGGGAGGAAGGAAGGAAGGAAGGAAGGGAGGGAGGGAGGAAGGGAGGAAGGGAGGGAGGGAAGGAGGGAGGGAAGGAGGGAGGGAAGGAGGGAGGGAAGGAGGGAGGGAAGGAGGGAGGGAGGGAGGGAAGGGAGAGAGGGAAGGGAGAGAGGGAGGGAAGAGAGGGAGAAAGGGAGGAGGGAGGGAGGGAGGGAAGGAGGGAGGAAGGAAAGAAAAAAAGAAAGAGTTTTATAAACTTTAAAGTTTTATAGGTGCTATTATTATTTTCATCCCTTTGTCTTAAAAAGATATCATCTTACCCACATGTGCAAAAATTTAGCAGCCCTTTTTGTAGTGGCAATAAGTAGAAACTGAGTGGATTCCCATCAGTTGGGGATGACTGAATAAGGTATGTGAATGAATTATTGTTGTATAAAAAATGATCAGCAGGATGATTTCAGAAAGGCTTGTAGAGATATACATGAATGGATGCTAAGTGAGTAGAACATTGTATACAACAAGATTATATGATGATCGACTCTGATGGATTTGGTGCTTTTCAATAATGAGTTGATTCAGGCCAGTTTTAATAGACTTTTGATGGAGAGCCATCTGCATCCAGAAAGAGGACTGTCAGGACTGGATGTAGATCACAATAGAGTATTTTTACCTTTGTTGTTGTTGTTTACTGCCTTTTTCTTAAACATTCTTTTCCCTTTTGATCTGATTTTTCTGTGCAACACAATAAATGTGAAAATATGTATAGAATATTTTAACATATATTAGATTACTTGCTATTTAGGGGTGAGATGGGGAAAAAGGAAAGAGAAAAATTTGGAACAAAAAGTTTTGCAAGGATGAATGTTGAAAACTATCTTTGCATGGATTTTGAAAATAAAAAGCAATTATTGAAAAAAAAATAATATCACCTTAAGGAAACAAAGAAATGCATCAACTTTTGGAACGATTCTCAGTCCTTCTCTTGAATAATGTTTTAGAAAATTTAAATGTCAATCTGACTGAGCATTAACTGAGTATTTATTAAATCCCTACTATATCACAAGTGGGCAGCTAGGTGGTATAGTGGAGAGGGCACCAGGAAGATTTGAGTTCAAATCCAACCTCAGAAGTTTGTTAGCTGTGTGACCCCAGATAATCTCTTACCTTAATTCCTTATCTGTAAAATGGGAACACACCAGAGAAAGAAATGCCAAAGCATTCTAGTATCTTTGCCAAGAAAGCCCCATAGACTTTTCCATGGGTTCAGTAGAGACAGACACCACCAAATGACTGAAACAATGTTCCAGGCACTGTGTTAAGCACTGAGATTATAAGGATCAAGGAGTCCCTGCCTTCACAATCTAGAGGAGAAGACAGCATGCAAAAAACTATGTACAACCCACATATAGGAAGAAATCAAGAAGGGGAAGGCACAAGAATTAAGAGGAATATGGAAAGGCATCCTGATCAGGAAGAAGTTTTGATAGTTTCCTCCTGTGAAGCCAAGAGACAAAGATAAAAAGGGACAGCATCCCAAGCATGAGGGACAGCCAAAGAAAATACCAAGACCCAAGAGATAGAGCGGAACACTGAAATATGACTATGTCTGTATCTACTAAAGACACATAATGCTTCAATCTGACCACAATCCCTAGGGACAATTACAAATATGCTTGGAATCCTCAGTCTTAAAGGCAAATGTAGTCTTTACTAAGGATCATTCCTATACTTGTATCTTTGGTCCTATCTCCTCTAGGAATATGCTTTTTTGATTATTCCCTTTTCCTCCTTAATTTTCCATTTCTTTTTATCCTTTGGTTGCTTCCCTTCTGCTTACAAATATGCAATACAATATATCTTCTTCATCTCCTTCATTCTTAAAAATAATTGCATCTGATCTTGTTGTTCAGTCGTTCAGTAGTGATCAACTTTTTATGACCCCACAGATCATAGTATGCCAGGTCCTTGTATCCTCCACTTTCTCTTGAAGTCAAGCCAAGATCATGTTTCTATAATACCATCTATCCATCTCACCCTCTTCCATTCCCTTTTCCTTTTGCTTTCACTCTTTGCCAAAATCAGGATCTTTTCCAGTGAGTCCTATTTCTTATTGTATAGCCAAAATATTTAAGCTTCCACTTCAGTATTTGCCCTTCCAGGGAACAGCCTGAATTAATTTCCTTCAGTATTGACTGATTTGATCTTCTTGCTGTCCAAGGGACTCTCAGAAGTCTTTTCCAAAACCAAATTTTGAAAGAATTGAGTCTATGGCATTCAGCTTTCCTTAGGGTCCAACTCTCAAACCATATACTGGAAAAAGCATAGCTTTGACTGTATGGATATTTGTCAACAAGATGCTTTATCACAGTCATCTTTCTGTAGAGGACCAGTATTAAGTGGATCCAGGAGAAGTCCAGTCCAGGTATTGCTTGGGACTCTGCTCTAAGGATTGACTCACCATTTCCTTAACAATGGATGAAAGACATTCTCTACATAAATTTAGGATAATCTTGATGGAGAGTGCATATGTCAGGAACAAGGCAGTACAACTATGCCATTTACAACTCTGTTTTGACAAATACCTTGCCATTCATAATTTCTGATATTTACAACTCTGTTTTGACAAATACATCACTTTTGATAATTTCTGTTATTGACAACCCTGTTATAATAGATATCTTGTTATTACTAGATAAGATGAATTGAAATGTCAAAGTATGGTCTATGCATTAACCCTGGAAGGTATATAGCACCACTTGGAAGTAGGTAGTATTAATATAGCACTAGTTTAAAGAATATATAAACCCTGACACTTAGATTAATAAATGGAGTTTGCTAACCATATCTTCTGCCTGGGCTTGGATATTTATTCACACTCTCAGTAGTTACTGGATCCAACATCCTTCCAAGGAGCAAGCATCTTTTAATTTTGCTTTAATTTTATGATCTTACTATTCCCTAAAGTTATTGTTTTATATCCTCCCTTCCCTTTAAAATGAAACTGATTTTTTAAAAAAATCTATCTATACTTATTGCCTCCACTTTTTCACCATTTACTCACTTCCCAGATACTTGGAATCTGACTTTCAGATTCATCACTCAACTAAAATTGTTTTCTCCAAAAGTACTTATGCTTTCTTAATTGCCAATTCCATTGTCCTTTTTTTCAATTTTCATTCTTCTTGATATCTCTCTACTATTGAGTATTATTACCAGCACCCATTTCTAGACACATTCTCCTTCCTAAGTTTTTATAGCAATGCTCTCTTCTGGTTCTCATTATGGCCACTTCTCAGTCTCCTTCACTGCATCACCATACACATTCTTTACCTTTGCACTATTTCCCAGGGCTCTGTTATAGGTTCTCTTCTCTCTCTATTTGCTCTCTTGATAATCTTGTCAGCCCTAATGGCTTTAACTATCATCTCTTTGCAGATCGCAATCACAGCTATATATCCATTCCTAGTTTCTCTTCCTGTCACATAACAGATAATGAATAATTGCTTGGTGATTTGACTAAATTCCAGGCCCATGTCACCAGCTAGATATACTGAAGATCTCCAGATGGATGGGACATCCCAAAGGTATCTCAAAATTCAATACCTCCAAAACAAAATTAATTATCATTCTTCCTAAATCCTCTCCTCTTCCTAATCTCCCTACTTTGGTTGAGGTCACCTTAATCTTTCTAGTCACCCAGGTTCCCAACCCTGAAGAAATCTTCAACTCCTCACTCTCACTCTCTCTTCATATCTATGCAGTTGCCAAGTCTTGTTAATTCTACCTTGATAAGATCTCTCAGATATATCCCTTTCTCCCTTTTTATTTTTAAAAAGATAATTTACTGTTATTCCTTTTAGATTCTGAATTCCAAATTCTCTCCATTATTCCCACATTTCCCACATCCATTGAGAAGACAAACAATATGATATCCATTATACATGTGAAATCATGCAAAATGTATTTCCAGAGTAGCCATATGGCAAAATAAATTAAGAAAGTGAGAAGATTACCCTTTAGTAAGATTTAATCAATTCTATGGAGATGGATAACTTTTTTTTTTTCATCATGAGTCCTTTGGAAATGGCTTAGGTCATTATATTACTCAGAGAAGTCAAGAATTTCATAGTTGAATATTATTACATTGCTGTTACTGTGCACAATGATCTCCTGCTTCTTCTCACTTAATTTTGTATCAGTTCATTAAGGTCTTGCCATGTTGTTGTTGTTGTTGTTTTAAGATAGCCTCCTTGTTGTTTCTTTTTTTAGCTGCTGTATTTTTTTCTGATTATACATGTACATTATTTTTTTTAAATATCTGTTTCTTTATGAAAGAGAAAAATCAGAACAGGGTAGCTAAATGGCACAGTGGATAGAGCACCAGCCCTGAAGTCAGGAAGACCTGAGTTCAAAGCTGGTCTCAGACACTTAACACTTCCTAGTTGAGTGACCTTGAGCAAGACATTTAACCCCAATTACCTCAACAAAAAGAGAGAGACAGACAGAGAGACAGAGACAAAGACAGAGACAGAGACAGAGACAGAGACAGAGACAGAGACAGAGACAGAGACAGAGACAGAGACAGAGACAGAGACAGAGAGAGAGAGAGAGAGAGAGAGAGAGAGAGAGAGAGAGAGAGAGAGAGAAATCAGAACACAAGGGAAAAACCAGGAGAGGAAGAAGAAAAAAAAAAAAAACAGAAAAAAGGGAAAAAAGTGAACGTAGCATATGTTGATTTATATTCAGTCTCCATAGTTTTCTCTCTGGATGCAGATGGCATCTTCTATCCAAAGTTTATTGGAATTGCCTTGAATTGCTGAACTGCTGAGAAAAACCAAGTCTTTCATAGTAGATCATTGCACAATCCTGCTGTTTCTGTGTACATTGTATTCTTGGTTCTGCTTGTTTCACTCAGCATCAGTTCATATAAATCTTTCCAGGTATTCCTAAATTAGCTTTGTTTATCATATACCACAAATTGTTCAACCATTCCTTAATTGATAGGCATCTACTCATTTTCCGTTTTCTTTGCCATTACAAAAAAAGCTACTCCAAAGTTTTTTGCATATGTGAGTCCTTTCCCTTTTTGATTTCCATGGGATATTGACCCAGTAGTGGCACTGCAAAGGGTATGCAGAGTTTTATAGCCCTTTGGACATAGTTACAGATTGTTCTCCAGAATGACTGGATCACTTTACAACTATACCAACAATGCATTAGTATCCCAGTTTTCCCATATCTCCTCCAACATTTATCAATATTTTCTTAGCCAATCTGAAAGGAGTGAGGTGGTATCTCAGACTTATTTTAATTTGTATTTTTCTAATCAATAATGATTTAGAGCATTTTTTCAATATGACTATAGAAGGCTTTAATTTCATCATCTGAAAATTCTCTATTCATATCCTTTCACCATTTGTCAATTGGGGAATGACATATTCTTTTTTTATTATTATAACTTTTTATTTATAAGATATATGCATAGGTAATTTTTCAGCATTGACAATTGCAAAACCTTTTATTTCAACTTTTCCCTTCCTTCCCCCCACCCCCTCCCTCAGATGGCAGTTTGACCAATACATGTTAAATATGTTAAAGTATAAGTTAAATACAATATATGTATACATGGAATGACTTATATCCTTACAAATTTGACACAGTTCTTTATATATTTTGGAAATGAGGCCTTTATCAAAAACATTGGCTGTAAAAAATGTTCCCCAGTTTTGTACTTCCTTTTAAATCTTGTTTGTGTTGGGTTTGTTTGTGCAAAAATTTTTTAATTTCAAAAAATCAAAGTTGTCCATTTTGCATTTCATAATGTTCTCTAGTTCTTCTTTGGTCATAAATTTTTCCCTTTTCCAAGATCTGTTAGATAAACTATCCCTTATTCTCCTACTTTGCTTAGGTATTTATCCTTTTCTCTTCTTCACTCACAAGGCTATTGCCTAATTCTGGGCCCCATCTACTTGAGGAATTGAAACAATATCCCTGACCCCATTCCTTCTTCCTTGGATGTTTGGATGGATATAAATATACATATATATATATATATATATTATATATATATATATGTATATATATTATATATTATATATATATATGTATATATATTATATATATATATATATATAAATATAATAATACTTACCTCAGACAGTCTGAAAAAGCTTCCACTCCAAACTTGGAAGAGCAATAGTCTGTTAAAGAAGTTGCAAGTCTCCCCAAGATGCTAGAGATATTGACAATCCTCCCTCTGGCTTGCCTTATCATTGGTAACATGCTTAGTGTCACCTCAATTACTCCAATCAGGTTGACATTCAATGTCTTTGTGAGATTCTCCTTGGTCATCATCTCAAAGCAAACATGTGGCAAGAAAATTCCTGCATTATTGACAAGGCCCCAGAGTCCTACAAAGATATAAATCAAAATCACAAGTGCATTAAAATGTATGATTGGAAAGGTTCACTAGAACTTTCTTAGGCTAATCTCAATTATAGATTGTAATATATTACAAACTTAATGATTTTAATGAAAGTCAGTTCATCATTATTACAATCACTAGATTATAAGCTCTTTGAGGTCAGATACTATCTTTTGTTTTTCCCACAGATGAAATTCCAGATAATAGCCTAATTAGCTGATTGAGTAATTTAATAAGGAATCTAACATATTATCAAATACAAATATTCCCTCTTTTCTACATATGGAACCCAAATCAAAATATCTTTAGAAACACAAGTTTATTACAGCACTATAAAAAATAGTTAATACGATTACTATGGAGAAGCATAGGAAATGCTGATACAAAATAAAACAAAACCAAGAAAACAATATACACAATGACTAAAATATTAAAGAAAAGAATAATAATAAAACAATGGAAACTGAATGATACAAAATTATAATGACAAAGGTTGATCCCAAAGAAGAGATGTTCCCTTAGCAAAGGTGGCAGAATGTGGATGTTAAATACTACATATTACATAAGACTTTTGATATGCTGGTTAGCTTTGCTAAAGTGTTTTCTTTCCTTTTTCTATTCTTTCTAGTAAAGAATGGTTCTCTGTAAGCAAGTAGGAAGGTAGATAGGAAATGTGGATGGTGTATAAACATTTAAAAAAATTTAATGGAAAAAAATATATATTTTTAATTTTTTTATTGGATTTTTAAATGAAAAAAGTAAATTTTTAAAGAGATGAGCATATTAAGTCAACAACAAAAAGGGAAAGAAAAAAAGCAAAAACTCAAACTGATTATTACAAAATTACAAAAAACAAGTTTGACCCCCAAAAAAGAGATGTGAAAAGATGCCTCCTCCCATAATCCTTGCAGAGGTGGGTATGAAACATTATGGTTCAGGTGTCTTATGGGTAAAAGAGTTTGTCACTGCATCAGAGTACATGTCAGTGAATAAGGTATAAAAAGATTAGAAAGGTAGGAAAGGACTAAGTTAGGAAAAGCTTTGAATACTAATCTTTTGATATTATTGGAAATAGGGAGCCACTGGAGTTTATTGAGTAAGTGAGGTGACGGGATCAGATCTGCATTTTAGGAAAATCACTTTATGAATAGAGGATGGGTTAGAGTGGACAGGGACTTGAGACAGGCAGATACATCAGGAGGCTATTGCAATAGCAATAATTCAGGAGTTAAATACTGCTCTAAAGTAATATCAGGGACAGAGGAAAGAAGGGGCTTATTCAAGAAATGTTGTAGGAGTCAAATCAGCAGTTCTTGGTAACAGGTTGGATTGGGGGGGTAGGACAGAAGTGGGGGAAAACATAAGAAGTCTAGGATGACTCCAGATTTTAAGCCCCAAAGACTGGGAAGATGATGCTGCCCACTTCAATAGTAGGACAGATGGAAGAGAAGAAAGATTTTAGGGGAAATATAATGAATTCTACTTTGGATGTATTGAGTTTACGATGTCTACTAGATGTCCACTTTGAGAAGTCTGAAAAGAGATGCAAAATTGGGCTCACAATTCCAATGGACTTGTAGTGAAGAGAGACATCTACATCCAGAGAGAGAATTGTGGAGGCTGAGTGTTTTTTCACTTTTTTGTTGTTGCTATTGTTTTCTTGCATTTTGTTTTCTTTCTAATTTTTTTCCCTTTTGATCTGATTTTTCTTATGCAGCATGACAATTGTGGAAATATGTATAAAAGAATTACACATGTTTAACATATATTGAAATTACTTGACATGTAGTGGGTGGGGGGAAAGGAGGGAGAAAAAAATTTGGAACACAAAGTTTTGCAAGGGTGAATGTTGAAATCTATGCATGTGTTTTGAAAATAAAAAGCTTTATTAAAAAATATTAGAGCTTACATTCTCCAACTGATAAAGGGTCAAAGGATATGAACAGACAATTTTCAGATGAAGAAATTAAAACCATTTCTAGTCATGAAAAAAAAATGCTCTAAATCACTATTGATCAGAGAAATGCAAATTAAGACAACCCTGACAGACTGCTACATACCTCTCAGACTGGCTAAGATGACAGGAAAAGATAATGATAAATGTTGGAGGGGAAGTGGGAACACTAATGCATTGTTGGTGGAACTGTGAACTGATCCAACCATTCTGGAGAGCAATCTTGAACTATGCCCAAAGGTCTATCAAACTATGCATACTATTTGATTCAGCAGTGTCTCTACTGGGCCTGTATTCCAAAGAGATTATAAAAAGGGGGGAAAGGACCACATGTACAAAAATGTTTATGATAGCCCTTTTTTCCAGTAACTGGAAGATGAGTGGATGCCCATCAGTTGGAGAATGGCTGAATAAGTTATGGTATATGAATGTAATGGAATATTATTGTTCTATAAGAAATGACCAGCAGGATGATTTCAGTGTCCTGGAGAGACTTACATGAACTGATGCTAAGTGAAGTGAGTAGAACCAAGAGAACTTGTATACAGCAACAGCAAAATAATGCAACGATCAATTCTGATGGACATGACTCTTTTCCACAAAGAGGTGGGGCAGCTAGGTGGTGCAGTGAATAGAGCACCAGCCCTGAATTCAGGAGTTCAAATCTGAATTCAGACACTTAATATTTCCTAGCTGTATGACCCTGGGCAAGTCACTTAATCCCAGTTGCCTGGGGGGGGGGGGGGGGGAAGGTGATTCAGGGCAGTTCCAATGATCTTGTAATGGAAAGAGCCATCTGCACCTGGAAAGAGCCATCTACTAGAAAAAGGGCTATAGGGACTGAATATGGATCACAATATGATATTTTCACTGTTGTTTATTTGTTTTGTTTTTTTTTCCTCCCTTTTTAATTTTTTTGGTCTGGTTTTTCTTGTGCAGCATGATGGATTTGGAGGTGTGTTTGGAGGAAATGAACATATTTGACCTGTATTGTATTGCTTGTTGTCTAGGGAAGGGAGGAAGAGAAGTTTGGAACATAAGATTTTGCAGGGGTAGGTGTTGAAGACTGTCTGCATGTATTTTGAAGATGGGGGAGATGTTATAAGAAAAAAAAAAAAGAAAACAGAGAAAGGGCCATCAAATTTGGCAGTTAGGAAATCATTAGTAACTCTATGTATGTGAAATCAGATTGTATCCGATTACAAGAAAAGTGAGAGATGAAAAAATGAAGGAACCTATGGTTCATGGCTTCTTCAAGAAGTTTAGCTTCAAAAGGCCAAACAGATACAGGACAATAATTAATGGGGATGGAAGGATCAAGTGGAATTTTTTTTTTTTAGGACAGGGAAGATGAGCATGTTTGTTGGAAATAGGGAATAAACCAATAAATAGAGAAAAATTGAAAGTAAGTGAATTACAAAAGGGGCAATCTATTGAAAAATATTGAAAGAGACAAGATGGAATGGAATCACTTACACAAGAAGAGGGGTTGTTAAGGAGTCAAACCATTCGATTCTGATAGACTTGTGATGAAAAATGCCATCCACATCCAGAGAGAGAACTATGGAAACTGAATATGGATCAAAGCATAGTATTTTCACCTTTTGTTGTTGATATTGTTTGCTTGCTTGTTTGTTTTTTCCCTTTTCATCTGACTTTTTTGCATAGCATAATGAATATAGAGAAATATATTTAAAAGAATAGCACATATTAGATTGCTTGCTGTCTAGGGGAGAGGGGCAGAGGAAAAAATATACTTTATAAATTTACTTTCTAAACAATCTTGGTCAAGTTGTTTTGGTATTTTAAAATAATGTCTTTAAATCCTCTGGTCCCTAAGTCCCCAGTATTCTTTTTCCAACTACTACTAAGCAAATGAAAACAACAAAACAAAAGGCCTTAACTGTCCTCCTAAATGACAAAATGAATCTTTCAAAACCCACATAGCCCTTCTTCATGCTTAAGGAAATGAAACAATGGCTCTGTTTCATTCATACCTTTATTTCCCACATGCTCCTTCACCCACTGGGTAGCTGCAATGATGTTCTCCGTCTTGGTTACATCCAGGATCACTGTCTCTACTCGGTCTGAAGTCTCATGCCTCAGCTGGTCAGCTCCTTTCTCTGTCAGACAGGCTGCTAGTACCCTCAGACCTCGAAGGTCCAGCTGCTTGGCCAGCTGGTTCCCAAATCCAGAGTCACAGCCGGTGATGAAGACATATTTGTCCCCGAGATTACTTACCATCTGCCTCTCTCGATACCAGCGAAAGAGATAGTAAAGGCCAATGAGGCAGGCCAGGTAGAGCCACATGGATGCAATTGGTCTTTCACTATAAATAAAGCATGAGAAAAATGTCAACAGTTCTGCTGTCTTTCAATTTTCCAGAAGCCATTTTCTAAAAATAGTTTTCTTATAGACTAGACTTGTGATTTCATTAGTGGAGAATTCTGAGCAAAAAGAGCTACTTCTACCAGAACAGCTAAGTACCTGCTCTATAAATTATAGGCTTAGAAACTTGCCTAAGTCACTTAGAGGTTAAATAATTTCCCTAGAGTTATCAATACACATTATCAGTATAAATTAGAGAGAAAACTTGAACCCAGGAACCCCAGAAACCACTTTCAGACATTAAATTATATGATTGAGGTCCCTGCCCACAGCAAGGTTCCACAGTTCTGGTCCCAGGTTAATAGAGTTATTTCTTCAATGCTTATTTTAAAAATGCTCTGAAGAACTTGGGAATTGATTGCATGATATGAGAGACTCTGGAACAGGAGTGCCTAGCACAGCCTGCCCTCGAAGAAAGTGCAGAGTTCTATGAGCAAAGCAGAATTGAAGTAACTCAAAGAAATATGAGATGCACAGATTTAGAGAATCCATCCCAAATGTTCACATGAACTATTTGTGCCTAATCAGTGGTAAAACATTATGAGCTCATATTGGTCTGATAAGCCACAGTTGGACAGACTGTACCTTGACTATATCAGAGATGTAACTTTGGTGTTCTTCAAGAATTAATCAACCATAAAATTATTCTTAGCAGTGACTCATTAGGAATTGGTGTCTCTGGAATGAATGCCAAGAATACTTCTCAATCAACATGAAAAGTGAAAATTCTACAACAAGTACTTCCCAGAGAGAGACAGAGAGACAAAGAAACAGAGAGAGAAAATAAAGAAAATGTTATCACTCCCTTCAAAACCAGCACTGCACACTGCATTCATGCCACGTCATCCCTAGCTATCATGATTTCAAAGTTCAAGCAGACATATGCATATTCTTTTCTCTTCTCCTTTCCTTTCCCTCTTCTGTTTTCTGGGAGAGAAATCTATATCCTTCCCTATGTGAAGACCAAACCCCACCTTCTTCCTTCAGATAAATAGATGGTCTGAATTCTTCTCACTGATATTACATGGAGTAGAATGATGTGGACTAATTGTTAAGAGACTTACAATCAGGAAGACAACCAGGAATCTGTGAAGAGAAAGAAATTTTGAAGCCATATAAGGAAAAAACAAATTATTTAATTTTTTTTCCTAAAAAAAGTCAAAAATCTAGGCAGAGTGAATTTAAATATGACAAATATTCTCAGAATCCCCTTTGAGAGTTTAGATAAATTTTATTCATAAAAAATTGTGAATTGGGAAAAATTTGTGAATATGAAATTTTAAAGTATATCTTAGTCAAATGATAATTACTAAGTTAATTTTTAAGTACTAAGAGCTAGATCTACTATGTGCATTATGTTAAGTATTTTGTAAATATTATCTCAATTTATCCTTACAACAACCTGTGACATAGATGCTATAATATTCCCCATTTTAATAATAATAGCTAATATTTATAGAGTACTACTATGTTCAAGGCACTATGCTAAGCGCTTTCCAATTATTACCTCATTTGAGTCTCACAACAATTCTAGGAAGGTGAGATGCTAGTTTTATTCCCATTTTATAAATGAGGAAATTGAGAATAAATCAGAGACTTTGGCATGACCACAACAGCTAGGAAGTATCTGAGGCACTATTGGGACTCAGATTCAAGATCTAGCACAACCAAGCTGCTTGTTTCAGAGCTCCCTGTTTTGGGAGAGAAAGAATGAGTTTGGGAAGCACATCAGCTGGGAGATTTAACAGACACTACACTCAAGGAAGAGAACAATGGTAGCCTAGACTTAATGATTTGCAGCTATTTGACCTCTGGGAAAGAAGAGGCTATGTCTAAAGGAAAAAGATAAATTGTGTCTCACTTTTCATGACTCTATTTGGGGTTCTCTTGGTAGAGATACAGAGATGTAATTGAGAAAACTGAGGCAAACAGTTAAATGACTTGCCCAGAGCAATAAACAATCTGAAGCTAGATTTGAACTCATAAAAAATAATCTTCCTGACCCTAAACTTAGTGCTTTACCCCACTGCCCCCTACAGCTGCTCTTGTTTCAGCTAATACATTTGATTAGGTAAATCATTGAGGACAGAGAGTTAAAGAGAGCTTCCAAGCATCAGAGCCATTGAGATCATCAAGATGCTGAAAAAGTGGTGAATGGCATGTCCAAAATGTTTTGTAGTGGGAATAAAATGGAAACCTAGTAAATAGATGTCCATCAGTTGGGGAATGGCTGAATAAGTTGTGGTATATGAATGTAATGGAATATTATTGTTCTGTAAGAAACTACCAGCAGGATGATTTCAGAGGGACCTGGAGAGACTTACATGAACTGATGTTAAGAGCAGTGAGTAGAATCAAGAGAACATTATACAGAGCAACAAGATTATATGATGATCAATTCTGATGGACAGGATTCTTTTCAACAAGGAGATGATTCATGACAATTCCAATACACTTGTGATGGAGAGAACCATCCACATCCAGAGGACTATGGAAACTGAATGTGGATTACAACATAATATTTTCACTTTTTTAGTTGTTATTGTTTGCTTGCTTGTTTTTTTTCTTTCTCAGTTTTTTCCCTTTTGATCTGATGTTTCTTGTGCAGCATGATAAATGTGGAAATATGTTTAGAAGAATTGCACATATTTAACCTATATTGGATTACTTGCTATCTAGGGAAGGAGGAATGTGGAAGGGAGGGAGAAAAATTTGGAACATAATGTTTTGCAAGGGTGAATGTTGAAAACTATCTTTGCATGTATTTTGAAAAATAAAAACCTATTATTATATATTTTTAAAAGTGACTGGAAGGAAAGGGCTGATGCTCAAAGAAAAATCTTCAGAGACCAGATAAGGAAGTAAAGACAAGATTTAAATGGGATTATAGACATTGACACAAAAGTAAAAGAAGCAATTCTAAAGTTCTTGTAGGCCAAAAACCTAAAGGAAGACTCATTGGGAAGCCAAGGAAAGAGAAGCTTTAGACGGCTGCATATGGAACCATTATTGGGAAATAGATTCCATGAGGTCTGACATTCTCTTGAAGTCATCCCAAGCTGAATTTATCTTGACTAGGAACTTAGAGATTTACCCAACCCAGACAAGAAACTATATCCAAAGAGCTATAAAACTCTGCATGATCTTTGATCCATCGGTGTCATTGCTGGGTCTGTATCCCAAAGAGATCAAAAAAGAGGAAAAAGGATCCACACATGCAAAAATTTTGTAGTAGCCTTTTTGGTAGTAGCAAGGAACTGGAAATTGAGTAAAATGCCCATCAGTTGGGGAATGGCTAAATAACTTATGGCATATGAATATAATGAAATATTATTGTACTATAAGAAATTATGAGTAGGCTGATTTCAGAAAAGCCTGGAAAGATTTATATGAATTGATGCTGAGTAAAGACACTGTACATTTATAGCAGGATTATGTCTCAGCAATCCACAGTGATCCAAAAGAATTTCAATAGGCATGGAATAGAAAATGCCATCCATAGTCAGAGAGAAAACTATGGAGACTGACTGCAGATCAAATCATACTATTTTCACCTTTTTTTGGTTTGCTTTTTCTTTGAGTTTTTCCTTTTGTCCTGATTTTTCTTTCATAACATGACTTGTATGGAAATATATTTATAATTATTGTACATGTATAACATATCAGATTTTTAACTATCTTGGGGAAGAGAGAGATAAGGAAAAGAAGAAGAAAAAATAGGAACTCAAAATCTTACAAAAATGAATGTTGAAAACTATCTTTAATTGTAATTGGAAAAATAAAATACTATTAAGAAAAATAAATGTGTCACCTCTTGCTATTAAAAACAAATTGTTTCCTTTTTTTGTAGCACTTCTTGTTTATACTGCTTCCACTTTAAATGTGTGTCAGAAGTTTAAACATAGCAGAACTAATTTGTTCAAATATTGCTTATCAGGCATGTCCATGCCACCTGCAATATTACTACCGTCCCTGCCAGAGGAAAATATATTTGTAAGATTCAAAAATAAGATTTGATGATAAAATTTAAAGGTACATCCCATAATAAAACAGAAAATGAAAATGATAAAAGTTGGAGATGTGGGAAAATTGTAACACAAATGCATTTTTGGTGGAATTGTGAACTGATGCAAAACATTCTAGAGAGCAATTTGGGGCTATGTTCAAAGGGTTATAAAGCTTTGCATACCTCCTGGTCCAGCAACACCACTACTAGGTCTGTATCCCAAAAAAAGATTATAAAAAGGGAAAAGAACTCACATGTACCAAAATATTTATAGCAGTTGGGGGGGGGGGGAATGTTAAATAATTGGAAATCCCAATTCTTTCTCCAACAATTGGAAAATGTCTGAACAAGTTGTGATATATAAATGTAATGAAATACTATTGTTCTATAAGAAATGATAAGTAGACAGATTTCAGAAAAACCTGCAAAAACTTACATGAACTAATGCTGAGTAAAAAGAACAAAACCAGAACATTGTACAAAGTAATAATATTGTGTCATGATTAACTGTGATAGATTTAGCTCTTCTCAGTAATACAATGATTTAAGATAATTCCAAAAGACTCATGATGAAAAATGTCATCCATATCCAGAAAAAGAGCTACGGAGTCTGAATGTAGATCAAAGCATACTATCTTTACTTTTGTGTAGTTGTTTTTTCTTTCTCATGTTTTTTCTCTTTTATTCTGATTTTTCATTTACAACATGACTAATGTGGAAACATTTAACATGATTGTACATATGTAAGTACATATGTAAGCTACATCATATTGCTTACTGTCTTGGGGAGAAGAGAGGGAAAGGAGAGAGGAAGAAAAATTTGAAATACAAAATCTTATAAAGTGTTGATAATTTTCTTTACATAAATATTACAAAACATATGCATAGGTAATTTTCAGCATTGACCTTTGCAAAATCTTCTGTTCCAAATTTTTCCCACCTTCCCCCCACCCACTCTTCTAGATGGCAAGTAATCAAATACATGTTAAATATGTAAAATATATGTTAAATCCAATACATATATTGTAATTGGAAAAATCTAATACATATTTTTTATTATTATTATTATATTATTAAAATATATTATTAAGTGCAAAAAGAGGGGGGAGGGACAGCCCAAATCTTGTAAAACAATTTTTAAAGGTCCCTTTTCTCTCTTTTTCCAAAACTTACCCCAGAATCCATAAGGAAAGGGAAGATTTTAAACATCTTCATCACACTAAAATTCCCCATTACTCCATCCCTTGGTTCTTTTCTAGGCAATGCTTTACTCTTACTCTCTTTCATTACTTCACAAACTAAACAGTCATTATCAAGTCAGGGTCAAAAAATATGACAAACTTTCTAAACAAATATTTTTCTAATCTCCAGCAGACACTTATCTTGCTCTCAGTTAAATAGTAACTTCATAAAAATAAATAGTAGTTTATCCCCATAACAACCAAGGTTTAATGTCTTAAATACCCAAAGAATTTTATATATTTTAAGACCAGCTGGATAAAAGTGAATTTTGACCCAAAAGACTCCAAGTTCAAAGATCAATTCTGCAACTTACCACTTGTGTTATCTGTCGGCAAGTCACTTCACAGTCCCAAACTTCCTTTGCTGAGATACAAAATAAATTGGTTGGATTAAATAATCCCTAGGAATCATGGTTGTTAGTAAAATTCCAGGAATTAACTTATGATAATAATCTTAATGTTCAAGGAATTAACCATAACCTCTCATGAGTTTATGCATAAAGCCAACATTCCTCTTCCCTGACCCTACTACAAAATCATAAATTCTCAAAGTCTTCATACCATAATCAAATTTTGTGAAGTCTAAGAATTATTAATGACATACTCACACCCTTACTTCTGAAAGAGAAGAGGAAGAATACATTTTGATAATTTTTCAAGTCCAATGGGAATAGAACAAAAAAATCAATCAAAACTTCAAGAAAGGAAATGTAATGGCCTTCCAGAAGGTGTCTCCTGGTATTCATGTTTAGTTTCACTCCAAATAACATTTTATACAGCTGGAAAACCTTGTCCTCTAAGGATTTTTAAAAAGCAAAAAAAAAAAAAAAAAACCACTCACCACAACTTTCTCATTTCGTCCTCTCCCCTTCCCCAATCCACTCTCCTCAACTCATCTGGGCATCTAGCTATAAATGATGTCTTACTTGGTAGAGATTAAAGGAAGTCTCAATAGGCAAAGTACAAATCACATTTACTTCATCTAAACTAGTTTTTAAGTATTTTCATTGTTTTTTGTTTTTAAACATCACCCTCTTGTGGTGAAAGTTAGACTTGTCCCATTCTGTCCTATCCTGACTGAGCTCCATAGCCCAGAACTCAATGGTTCATGAATATGTGCAACTGATGGAAAAGAAGTTAAAAGATCATTTTCGATGCTTTTTTAGCACATACCCTTCCTCTGAACAGTTTACACAATGTTGTTGTTCTGAGGTAACATCTCACACCTTTCAGAATGACAGGAAAAGATAATAATAAATGTTGGAAGGAATGTGGGAAAACTGGGACACTAATGCATTGTTAGTGGAGTTGTGAACTGATCCAACCATTCTGGAGAGCAATTTGGAACTCTGTCCAAAGGGCTAGAAGACTGCATACCTTTTGACCCATCAGTGCCATTATTGAATCTGTATCCAGTAATGATTTCCCAAGAGAATTATAAAGGAGGGAAAAAGACCCACATATGCAAAAATATTTGTAGCAGCTCTGTTTGAAGTAGCAAAAAAATTAGAAAATGAGTAGATGTCTATCGATTAGGGGATGACTGCACAAGTTGTGGTAGATGAAGGTAATGGAATATTATTGTTCTATAAAAATGATGAACAAGCTGATTTTAGAAAGACCTGGAGAGATTTACATGAACTGATGCTAAGTAAAACAAGTAGAATTAGAAATATATTGTACACAATAACATCAAGAATATGTGATGATAAACTATGAAAGACTTGATTCTTCTCAGTGGTTCAGTGATCCAAAGCAATCTCATTAGACTTGGGCAGAAAATGCCACATGAATCCAGAAAATGAACCAAGGAAACTTAATGTAAAAATCAATACATGTTATGTTCACTTCTTTTTTTCTGGGTTTTTTTTCTCTCTCCTAAGGTTTTTCTCTGATTTTTCTCTCCCAACATAATTCATAAAGCAATGTGTACTAAATAAATTTACTAGAAAAACACAATGTTGTTGTTCGGTCATGTCTAATGCTTCATGAACCATTTGGGGTTTTCTAGGCAGAGATACTGGAATAGCTTGACATTTCCCTGTCCAGCTCATTTTACAGATGAAGAATCTAGGCTCACATAACTGATAAGTAACTGAGGCAGGATTTGAACTAAGAAAAGTTTTCCTAACTTTGGACCTTGTACTTTATGCACTATGGCATCACTCAGCTGCTCTTTTACCATGTTGCTGAAGTACAAAGCACATACTATAGTGAAAGATAAAATTATCTTATATTTTATTTTGCATGTTTAGCACAATGATAATATAACTAACATTTATATAGTACTTTAAAGTTTACAAAATTATATGTCATCTCATTTGATTTTCACAATAATCCTGTAAAGGAGCTATTGCAATTATCTCCATTTTATAGATAAGGAAACTGAGGCTGAGACAAGTGAAATTACTTTCCCAGGGTCACACTGTCTGAAGCAGAATTTGAATTCCTTCCTGAGTCCAAATCCAGCATTGTAATTGTATTTAAAGTAATCTCTTTGAGGCCAAAGGCTGTTTCTAATGTATCTTCATATCCTCAATACCTAGCACATATTTGGCCGATAGAATGCTTTTAATAAGTGATGCTGATCAGTTGGTGGGTTGGTTGAAGATGCTGGGGAGGGGAAAGGGGCAATTAGTAGTGCCCTGGATAGATTACTCATTCTGGAGTTAGCACTGACTCAGGAAAACCTGAGTTCAAATCTGGTTTCAGACACTTAACATTTACTAGCTAAGAATATGAGATTGTTTTTATAAATGAATCCAGTATAATGGATAGTATAGTGGAAAGAACCCAGAGGTCAGGAAATTTAGATTTGAATCCCAGTGCTGATACTTGCTTAATTAGGTGATTATGGGCAAGTCACTCACCCAACTCTCAATTTGTTTCCTTTGTATACCGGTGATAGCAGCAAAGCTAAAAAGATATAGTCCTGGACCTGATAATAAGAAAATCTGGGTTCAAATCTAGCCTTGATACTTCCTAGCTGTGTGACCCTGGGCAAATCATATTTTCTATGAATATCAGTTTCCTCATCTTTTTTTTTTTTTCACCTCAATCTCCCTGTCTTGCCCAAGGTCCCTCGTGGACTTGATCACAATGTTGATCAGATGTTTTAAACTGTTTTCTCCCCAACCCCCCAAACTAAACTGATTCATACCTCCTTGGATAGTCTAGTGGTGTTTCACTTCCAAATGCTTACTATATTGACGCTGGACTTTGTGCTGCAAGCTTAGAACTCCTGGACTCAAAACCAGCTTTACTTTCCTCAGCAGCAAGAACACAGTCTTTTTCATCTTTCAAATGAGGATAATATTGACATCGTGTTGTTTATTGTGGGGCTCAGATGAAAAAAAAATGTATAAAAATCACTATGCAAATTTTAAAGCACTATAGCAGTAACAGTTATTATTTTCTACCTTATCAAGTTGTTTGAAGAAAGTGCTTTGTGGGCCTTATAATGGGAGGATTAGTATTTCCCAAAGTACAAAGGACTTTGGATAATGGAAAGAGAGAAAACTTAGTAAAAAGTTGTACAAATGTTGCATGAAAACTCCTTCAAATACTACACAGAGTAACCAGACACTCTCCAAGCTATAAAAAGCAACAGTCATAGAAGGAGCTGTTGGAAACATTGTTTCCCAGACCAACAATAGCCTGACTATTCTGGCAGCCCTGCCAATTTTCACAACACACTAGAATAAAGCCTTAAACTGAGTTGAAGACTTGCCTTTTTGAGACAGACCTTTCTTTCCCTTTCTAATCATCTCTTTCTTTTCTAGCAGGACTTTCTCTGAGTTGTAAATACTAACCCAGAAGCAAGAGCTAAAAGTGTGGTCTCTCCCAAGAAAATTAGGATCATAGTCTTAAAGGTAGAAGAAATTTCAATTTTTATCTAGTCTAACTCCATCATTTTATAGATATAATCCATCAGGTAGCATTGTCAACAATATCAAGGGAATAAATGGGGGAAAGGAATGCAAAGGAAGATGACCTAGTAAGACCAGACCTAAAGTGGTATTCATCATTTGGGCTAAGAAAGAGTGGCAGATCAATGGAATGAGTTAGATACGAAGACCCAGTTCAGTGACAATACTAATCTACTGTTTGATAAATTTTAAAACTCCAGCTTCTGGGATTTGACTCAAATTGATCTCACTATTTGACAAAAACTGCTGAGAAAATGAAAAATAGTATGGCAAAAACTAGGCATAGGCAAATATCTTACTCCCTATGCCAAAATAAGATGGAAATGGGTTCATGATCTATACATAAAAGGTGATACTATTAAAAAAAAAAATTAGGAGAGCAAGGGATAGTTTAGCAGTCAGATGTTTAGAGAAGGGAGGAATTTATGACCAAACAAGAAATAGAGAACATGAAATGCAAAATGAATCATTTTTATTATATTAAATTTAAAAGGTTTTGAACAAACAAAACCAATGTAACCAAAATTAGAAAAGAAGCAATAGGCTGGGAAACAATTTTAACAATCAGTGTTTCTGATAAAGGCCTCATTTCTAAATAATAACTAAGTTCTAAAGAACTTATAAAAGTAGAAGTCACAGGGCAGCTAGGTGGTGCAGCACCAGCCTTGAAGTCAGGAGGAACTGAGTTCAAATCTGCCCTCAGACACATAATACTTCCAAGCTGTGTGATCCTAGGCAAGTCACTTAACCCCAATAGCCACAGGGGAAAAAAAAAACCATAAAAGTCACCACATAATTGATAACTGGTCAAAAAATATGAACAGTTAATTTTCAGATGAAGAAATTAAAGCTATCTATAGTCATATAAAGTGCTTTAAATTATTATTGATTAGAGAAATACAAATTAAAACAATTCTGGGATATTTCCTCAAACCTATCAGATAATTTAAGATGATAGGGAAAAAAAGATAAATGTTGGAGGGAATGTGGGAAAACTGGGACACTAATGCACTATTATTATAGTTGTGAACTGATTCAACAACTCTGAAGAGCAATTTGGGATTATGCCCAAAGGGCTATAAAACTATGTATACCCTTTGATCCAGCAATACTATTGTTGGATCTCTATCTCAAAGAAATCATTCTAAAGGGGGTAAGAACTCATATGTACAAAAATGTTCATAGCTGTTAAGGGATAGGACAATTCTCCAAGAGCCTCCACAGCTGTGAATCATAGCATATGAAGGAGTTGCAGGGCAGCCCTTGCTGTCACAGGTGTTGTGGACTGGGAATGAGATAAATTAGAGGGAGAGGGAAGAGAAGAGAGGTCAGACAATGCAATGTCCTCTCAGTTAGAGAGGTCAGAGAACAACAACTGCCACTCAATCCCCTTGTATCATCCTCTCACAAGAGGAGATCCATTCTGGATCGATTCTCTAGCAGCCACAGGTTGTTCCCGTGTATTCCAACAATAGCAACTCTTTTTGTAGTGACAAAGAATTTACCAATTCTTTGACTAGGGATACCCAACAACTGTAGAATGGCTGAATAGTCTGTGGTATATGTTATTATTCTATAAGTAATAATGAGCAGGCAGATTTCAAAAAAACCTGGAAAGACTTATATGAATCTATGATGAATGAAGTGAGCAAAACCAAGAGAACATTGTTGTAATATTCTTCTGTAAACTATAAATGTTCTCTGGGAGCAAGTTTCTTGGAGGGCTTCTGGGAGCAGCCTTCCTTTCAGTTCAGCCCAAGTTGTGAATCTCCTCATCTGAATCCTGGCTCTGAATCTCCCAAAGTCCCCAGCCAGCACAAAGGTGGAAGTTTGAATGAATCTGACTCCACCTCCGAGAGAGTGGGCTTGTGGGTCTCTCTGGGCTTGTGGGAGCTCCTCCTTATATGTACACTCTCTTAAAGGTGTGAACTCTATCAATTCCAGTGACTTAGCACCTTGTTTCAAGTTCTGGCCCATAACGCATTGTATACAATTTTGTGTGATGATCAATGATAGATTTAGATCATCTCAGCAATATAGTGTTACAAGACAATTTCAAAAGATTCATGATGCTACCCATATCCAGAGAAAGAACTATAGGAGTTGAATATAGATCAAAGCATATTATTTCCACTTTTTTGTTGTTTTTCCTTTCTCATGATTTTTCCTCTTTGTTCTGATTTTTCCTGCACAACATGATTAATATGGAAATATGTTTAACATGACTGTTCTTGTATAACCTATATCAGATTGCTTGTTAATTTAGAGAAGGGAAGGAACAAGAAGGGAGGAAGGGAAATTTGGAACTCAAAATTTTACAAAAATGAATGTTGAAAACTATTTTTACATGTAATTGGAAAAAACAAAATACTATTAAGTGAAAAGAAAATATGCTCACTATGCAGGAAAAAGATCCTGATTTCAAAGACAGGATATCTAGAAGCAACCTGAGAAGCATAGGTCTCCCAGAAGAACATGATAGGAGAAAAAAACTTTGACACCATAATGAAGGAAATGATATAATGGAATTATCCAGAACTTCTAAGATAGAAAATGAAATTCCAATTAAAAGAATTCACAGATCACCTCTAAAAGAAAAACCCCAAGACAGCAAACACCAAGATACTAGTAGTTAAATTTCACAGTTCAAGTCAGAAACAATATGTTCTGCAAGCCATCAGGAGAAAGACCTTTAAATACAAAGAAAAGAACATTTATGACTATTATACAACCACTGGGAAAAGGGGGAGGGAAAGGAATAACATGTTCTGAAGATCACTAGAGTTCAGAATGCAGCCCACAGTGATCAATCTTAAAAATCTGAACCAAAGCATACTATATAAAACATGGATATTTAATAATAAAGAAGCATTTGAAATATTATCAGAAAGAAAACCAGAACTGAAGAAAAATCTTCTCAAACATTCCAAACAATAAAAACGCAAGAGTGAATGAATGCAGCAGGCAAGGATGGCAATAGCAATAATGACAACAGAAAGACCAGTAAGTGACATTTTTTTTTCCTAAATGTAAACAAGGAGATGGAAATCTGGTAGAGGTAAAAGTGAAGAGACAGATGAATACTATGATAGAACAGTGTCCTCTATGGTAGTTGCAATAATTAACATTATTCTAGAAATGAGATAAGGAAAAGTCCTTGGAATAAAGGAAAAACCCTTATTAGTGGAGGATCAGTCATGGACATGGCTTCTATAAGGTAGGGCATTAACCTCCAGTAGTCATGGGTTTTTAAGAGCCTATTCCAGCATTTTAAAAAGCCAAATGTACAGGAGATTGAAAATCTCAATGGGATTTATAAAACCTTAAAAATTTAAATATGCTTCTCTTTCAGATTCATATTCTTTCTTTATCAATCTCATCACTCATATTCAAATTTTTTAAATCGCACAAATATGAATAGCAGCCCAGCTTTTGATATAGTGCCATATATATACTACAAAGAAAACTTAAAATAATACCACTTAAAGAGATAATAGTTCTTACTATGCCCAAAGGGCTATCAAACTGTGCATACCCTTTGACCCAGTAATATTACTACTGTGTCTGTGATGGTCCGGTCTAGCTCCTCTGAAAGGCTCAGAATAAGTCCTTGTCAGGATAAGCAAAAGTCCTTGCCCCGCGTTGTGGACGCCAATTTGTAACGTGCAGTTGTCTCCAGAAGCTGCCAATGGCTCTCTGGGAGGAGATCTGCTGTGTCAACTCAAATCTCTCGGACAGATTCTTCTTCCTGTAGAGAGCCGACTTCCCTTCCTGCAGAGAGCAGCCTAAAGTCTCGGCCAGACAAAACTCTCTTTTCCTCCAGAGCTGCCCTCTTTTATCCTCCCAGAGAATGGGGGTGGGATAATGCAAGGGCTTCTGGGAAAAATTACTTCAACCAATGAACTTGCTCCTCCTAAGCATGCAAGCTCTCCCCCAGGAATTCACAAGTAAAGCTCCCAATAAAGGCTGGAACTAGAGAATTGCCAAGTACGGATTTAGCACAGTAAGAACCTAATATCTCATTATCTCATTAGCACTTAGTAAGAACCTAACATGTGTCTGTATCCCAAAGAAATCATAAAAAATGGAAAAGAACCTATATGTGCAAAAATGTTTGTAACAGCTTATTTTGTAGCAGCAAGGAACTGAAAATTGAGTGAATGTCAATCAGTTGGAGAATGACTGAATAAGCTGTAAATGAATGTAATTTAATCTTATTGTTCTATAAGAAATTATGAGAAAGACCTACATGAACTGATGCTGAGTAAAGTGAGCAGAACCAGGAGAACACAATACATAGTTACAACAAGATAATGTGATGATCAACTGTGATGAACTTGGCTCTTCTTAACAATGCAGTGATTCAAGGCAATTTCAATATTCTTGGGCTGGAAAATGACAGTCACATCAAAGAATGAACTATGGAGATTGAATATGGATTGAAACATAATATTTTTACTTTTTTGTTTGTTTCTTTCTTGTGTTTTTTTTTTCTTTTAGCCTGATTTTTCTCGCACATTAAAAAATACAGAAATATAACCAGGAGATCATTATACATTTCAACAACAATACTGTATGAGGATGTATTCTGATGGAAGTGGATATCTTCAACAAAGAGAAGATCTAATTCAGATCCAATTGATCAATGATGAACATAATCAGCTACACCCAGAGAAGAAACACTGGGAAATGAGTGTAAACTGTTTGCATTTTTTTGTTTTTCTTCCCAGGTTATTTTTACCTTCTGAATCCAATTCTTCCTGTGCAACAAGAAAAGTCGGTTCTGCACACATATATTGTATCTAGGATATATTATAACATATTTAACATGTATAAAACTGCTTGCCATCTAGGGGAGAGGGTGGAAGGAGGGAAGGGAAAAGTCAGAACAGAAGTGAGTGCAAGGAATAATGTTGTAAAAAATTACCCATGCATATATACTGTCAAAAAAAGTTCTAATTATAAAATTAATTTTAAAAAATAAAATTCCATAGAATTTGACAAGAAAAAAAATGTATAGAAATGTTTAAAATGAGTGCACATATTTAAGCTATGTAAGATTGCTTGCAATTTTGGGGTTAGGATAGATAAGGGAGGGAGAAAAACATTTAGAACACAAAATTTTACTAAAATGTATGTTGAAAGCTATCTTTATGTGTAATTGGAAAAATAAAATACAATTTTTAAAAAGAGAGATGATCAAAAACTAAATAATGAATAAATAAATAAATAGATAAAGAGAAAGAGAGAGAGAGGGAGAGGGAGAGGGAGAGGGAGAGGGAGAGGGAGAGGGAGAGGGAGAGGGAGAGCAGCCAGGCCTGGACTTTTGGGGTGGAACCAAGATGGTGGAGATGACACACATTTCTCTCTGACCCTCTCCTACTAACCTCATGCTAATTAAGAAATTCAACCTCTGAATTATATCTGGGACCCAGAAATATTGGGAGTGCAACAAATTACCAGCAGAAGATAATTTCAAAGATCACCAGAAAAGTCTGTTTCAATTGGAAATGGAAAGAAGGCAGCTAAGTGTAAACAGCTGAGCACAAATGCCAGCTCAGACAGCACAGAGTTCCAGGATGGTGTGGATTCCATGGAGCAGTGCAGACTCCATGTGGCAGAGAATCTACAGAGAGGAATCTACAGCAGTGGTGGCCACTCTGCCCTGGTTGCAAACCAGTAGATCAGCAGAGAAGTTAGAAAACATACAACACATATCAAACTGTGCATACCCTTTGATCCAGCAGTGCTACTACTGGGCTTATATTCCAAGGAAATACTAAAGAAGGGAAAGGGAACTGTATGTGCCAAAATGTTTGTGGCAGCCCTTTTTGTAGTGGCTAGAAACTGGAAAATGAATGGATGTCCATCAATTGGAGAATGGTTAGGTAAATTATGGTATATGAATGTTATGGAATATTATTGTTCTGTAAGAAATGACCAACAGGAGGAATACAGAGAGGCTTGGAGAGACAGACAACTGATACTGAGTGAAACGAGCAGAACTAGGAGATCATTATACACTTCAACAATGATACTGTATGAGGATGTATTCTGATGGAAGCGGATATCTTCAACATAGAGAAGAACTAATCCAATTCCAATTGATCAATGATGGACAGAATCAGCTACACCCAGAAAAGGAACACTGGGAAATGAGTGTAAACTGTGAGCATTGTTTTTTGTTTTTCTTCCCAGATTATTTTTACCTTCCGAATACAATTCTTCCTTTGCAAAAACAACAAAATTTGGTTCTGCACATATATATTGTATCTAGGATATACTATATAATATTTAATATGTATGAGAATGCCTGCCATCTAGGGGAGGGGGTGGAGGGAAGGAGGGGCAAAATTTGGAACAGAAGGGAGTACAAGGGATAATGTTGTAAAAAAAAGAACAAACTTCAAACTGTGAGGAGAGTAAAGGCAGATGGTCTCCAGATGAAACACCAAAAGGTGATATAACCTGGTCCTCACACATGGCTTTAAAAAGAGCTAGAATAAAAATGGGGAAAGGAAATGAAAACTTTGCAAAAGGATTTGGAAAAGGCATATAACTCATTAAAAGAAAGATTTGATAAAATGGAAAAAGAAAACAAGTCCCAGAAGAAACTAGAGGTGGAAAAAGGATTGTAACAGAAAAAAGAGGACAGTGGAGGTAAAATGAAGGATGAAGCAAAGAAAACCTATTACAATTGAAGGAAAGAAGGGAGGTGACGAATATTGTGTGAATCTTACTCTCATCAGATTGATGAGAAACTTCTCTCACCTTATAGAAAAGTGGGAGGGGAAAGGGGAATAGGGAAGAAGTAGGCTAAATAGAAGGGAAAACAGAAATAATAGGAGAAAAGTATAAAAAAGGGAGAGGCTCTCTAAAGGATTAGGACTGCTTAAGGCAAATAGTGCTCATAAGTAAAATACTGGGGAGGAGGGAAAGGAGAAAAGGAAAGAGAAAGGTATAATTTGGGGTTAATATGATGGCAGGAAATACAGAGTTAATAGTTTTAACTTTAAATGTGAATGGGGTGAACTCTCCCACAAAATGTAAGCGTATAGCAAGCTGGATTAAAAGCCAGAATCCTACAATATGTTGTTATAAGAAACACATTTAAAGTTGGACAAGAATCTATTATGTTTCAGGTGCAGTAAAAAAAAAAAAAAAAAAAAAGGAGGGTTAGCCATCCTAATCTCAGATCAAGCAAAAGCAAAAATTGATCTAATTAAAAGAGATAAGGAAGGAAACTATATCTTGCTAATGGGTACCATAGATAATGAAACGATAACAATATTAAACATATATGCCCCAAATGGTGCAGCATCTAAATTCCTAAAGAAGTTAAGAGAATTGCAAGAAGAAATAAGATAGCAAAATTATAATAGTGGCAGATCTCAACCTTACTCTCTCAGAATTAGATAAATCAAACCACAAAATAAATAAGAAAGAAATTGAAGAGATAAATAGAATACTAGAAAAACTAGATATGATAGATTTTTGGAGAAAATTGAATGGAGACAGAAAGGAGTACACTTTCTCCTTGGCAGTTCATGGAATCTATACAAAAATTGACCATATAGTAGGATATAAAGACCTCAAAATAAAATGCAAAAAGGCCAAAATAGTAAATGCATTTTTTTCAGATCATGGTGTAATAAAAATTACATTCAATAAAATGTCAGAGGAAAATGGACCAAAAAGTCATTGGAAATTAAATAATCTCATCCTAAAGAATGAATGGATGAAACAGCAAATCATAGACACGATCAATAACTTCATCCAAGAGAATGACAATAATGAGACAATATGCCAAAATTTGTGGGATGCAGTCAAAGCGGTAATAAGGGGAAATTTTATATCTCTAGATACTTACTTGCATAAAATAGAGGAAGACAAGATCAATGAATTGGGCTTACAACTAAAAAAGCTAATAAAAAGGACAAATTAAAAATCCCTAATCAAATATTAAACTTGAAATTCTAAAAATAAAAGAATTTGATAAAATTGAAATAAAAAATTATTGAATTAATAAACAAAACTAAGACTTGGTTTTATGAAAAAACCAACAAAATAGATAAACCTTTAGTTAATTTGCTTAGAAAAAGGAAAGAGGAAAATCAAATTGTTAGTCTCAAAAATGAAAAGGGAGAACTAGCCACCAATGAAGAGGAAATTAGATCAATAATTAGGAGTTACTTTGTCTAACTTTATGCCAATAAATTTGACAACCTAAGTGAAATGGAGGAATACCTACAAAAATATAGATTGCCCAGATTAACAGAGAAGGAAGTAAATTACTTAAATAGTCCCATTTTAGGAAAAGAAATGGAACAAGCTATTAATCAATTCCCTAAGAAAAAAATCCCCAGGAACAAGTGGATTTACATGTGAATTTTACCAAACATTTAAAGAACAATTAACTCCAATATTATATAAACTATTTGAAAAAATGGGGAATGAAGGACTCCTACCAAATTCCTTTTATGACCCAGACATGGTACTAATACCTAAACCAGGTAGGACAAAAACAGAGAAAGAAAATTATAGACCAATCTCCCTAATAAATATTGATACAAAAATCTTAAATAAAATATTAGCAAAGAGATTACAGAAAGTCATCCCCAGGATAATATAATATGACCAAGTAGGATTATGGAATGCAGAGCTGGTTCAATATTAGGAAAACTATTAGCATAATTGACTATATCAATAACAAAAACCATATGATTATCTCAATAGATGCAGAAAAAGTATTTGATAAAATCCAACTTCCATTCCTAATAAAAACACTAGAAAGTATAGGAATAAATGGACTTTTCCTTAAAACAGTCAGTAGCATCTATTTAAAACCATCAGCAAGCATCATATGTAATGGGGATTAAGTGAAACCATTCCCAGTAAGATCAGGGGTGAAACAAGGTTGCCCACTATCACCATTATTATTCAATATTGTATTAGAAATGCTAGCTTTGGCAATAAGAGAAGAAAAAGAAATTAAAGGAATTAGAGTAGTTAAGGAAGAAACCAAATTATCACTCTTTGCAGATTATATGATGGTATACCTGGAGAACCCTAGAGAATCAATTAAAAAACTATTAAGATAATCCACAACTTTAGCAAGGTTGCAGGATACAAAATAAATCCACATAAATCATTAGCATTCTTATATATCACTAACAAAATCCAACAGCAAGAGATACAAAGAGAAATACATTTAAAATAACTGTTGATAGTATAAAATATTTGAGAATCTATCTGCAAAGAGAAAGTCAAGAACTATATGAACAAAACTACAAAATACTTTCCACACAAGTAAAATCAGATCTAAGCAATTGGAAAAATTATTATTGGAAAAAGTATTATTGGATAGGTCAAGCAATTATAATAAAGATGACAATACTCCCTAAACTAATCTATGTATTTAATGCTAGACTAATCAAACTCCCAAGAAACTATTTTGCTGAACTAGAAAAAATAACAACAAAATTCATCTGGAAGAACAAAAGGTCAAGAATTTCAAGGGAATTAATGAAGAAATCAGCAAATCAAGGTGGCCTATCTGTACCAGATCTAAAACTATATTATAAAGCAGCAGTCATCAAAACCATTTGGTTTGGCTAAGAAATAGAGAAGTTAATCAGTGGAATAGGTTAGGTTCACAGAACAAAATAGTCAATGACTATAGCAATCTAATATTTGACAAACCTAAAGGCCCCAACTTTTAGGATAAGAATTCACTATTTGACAAAAACTACTGGGAAAATTGAAAACTGGTATGGCAGAAAGTAGGCATAAACCTAACACTATATACCAAGATAAGGTCGAAATGGGTTCAAGATCTAGACATAAAGAGTGATATTATAAACAAATTAAAAGAACAGGATAGTTTACCTCTCAGATTTGTGGAGGAGGAAGGAATCTATGACTAAAGAAGAAATCGAGTTCATTATTGATCACAAAATAGATATTTTTTTCAACTTTTTTTATTTATAATTTTTTTCACAATATATATGCATGAGTAATTTTTTTTATAATATTATCCCTTGTATTCATTTTTCCAAATTATCCCCTCCCTCCCTCTACTTCCTTCCCTTGATGACAAGCAATCCCATACATTTTACATATGTTACAATATAATCTAGATATAATATATGTGTGTAAATACATTTTCTTGTTGCACATTAAGTATTAGATTCTGAAGGTATAAGTAACCTGGGTAGATAGGCAGTAGTGCTAACAATTTACATTCACTTCCCAGTGTTCCTTCTCTGGGTGTAGTTATTTTCCTTCTCTGGGTGTAGTTATTTCTGTCCATCATTGATCAACTGGAAGTGAGTTGGATCTTCTTTATGTTGAAGATATCCACTTCCATCAGAATACATCTTCATACAACATTGAAGTGTACAGCGATCTTCTGGTTCTATTCATTTCACTCAGCATCAGTTGATGTAAGTCTCTCCAAGCCTCTCTGTATTCCTCCTGCTGGTCATTTCTTACAGAGAAATAATATTCCATAACCTTCATATACCATCATTTACCCAACCATTCTCCAATTGATGGACATCCATTCATCTTCCAGTTTCTAGCTACTACAAAAAGAGCTGCCACAAACATTTTGGCACATACAGGTCCCTTTCCGCTCTTTAGTATTTCTTTGGGATATAAGCCCAGTAGCAGCAATGCTGGATCAAAGGGTATGCACAGTTTGATAACTTTTTGGGAAAATAGATAATTTTGATTATATTAAGTTAAAAGGTTTTTGTACAAACAAAAGTAATGCAGACAAAATTAGAAGGGAAGCACTAAACTGGGAATACATTTTTACATCCAAAGGATCTGAAAAAGGCTTTATTTCTAAAATATAGAGAGAATTGACTCAAATTTATAATAGTTCAAGCCATTCTCCAGTTGATAAATGGTCAAAGGCACAGACAATTTTCAGATGAAGAAATTGAAACTATTTGTAATCACATGAAAAGGTGCTCCAAATCACTATTAATCAGAGAAATGCAAATTAAGACAACTCTGAGATTGTGTTATCAATCAGAGACTTGTCTTAGGACAGCTAAAAGAAATTTATTATTTTTCTGGTGAAAAAGGACACATACAGGGTCAACCAAAATGGCATCAGGAAGGAAGTGCAAAAGTAAGCAGTTCTCAGGAATTTTACATAGACCTTAAAGCTGAGTTCTCATCCACCCCCCTAGCTTTTCAGAGTTTATGAAAGAACTTGGCCCAGCAACAAAAGAGCATGAAATAAAGATGTTTGCTCATCACAGAGGGAGACTTATAGTCTTGTCCTTCCCCTATCTCGAATAACAAGAGGACATGTGGTCCAAGAATAAGATGCCCTGAGAGTGGTTCAACAGTGCAAATCTAGGGACAAAGAATAAAACATTCTTTTCAAATCTCAGGCCACCACCCCCCCCATCCCAAAATCCAGTTTCTGCCCTAAGGATTCTTACCTTGTTTTGAGGGAGAAAATCTCTACTCCCACACTCTTCAATATTCCTGTGGATTTCAACCCTCCAATTCAAGTCTCATTTCTCCAATTTAGCCTTCATCATTGTGGCAAACAAACAAATGCCCATCAATTTCTCACAATCCCTCTGTCTTTTCTTTTTTAATAATTTGGTTTCCATTTCCTTTTCTAACATCTCAAATTTGGCTAATACTTTTTACATTACACTTCATAAAAGTCTATTACCTTCTACACAAATCTTCTAATGCAGAATGGATAATTAATCCCTGAATTCTCTGCTAATTCTTCTGACAAGGCTGTACTAGGAGTGTCCTCCTTTCCCTGCCAATAACCTGTCCAGAGTCATTCTATTTTCCCATGTCATTCTGTTAGTGATATCTAACTACTCTGCTATTCCCTTACTATTGTAACTTACCCAATAATATTTACCCACCAGAATAGAAATGACTCAAATTTTGAACTCATTAGATTTCTGGCCTTGAATTCATCAGTTACTATCCTTGACTTTCTTCTTCAAATGTCAGGGTAAAAAGAATAGCCAATTAGATCAATGCACAGGTGCCTACTCAGTTCCCAGGCAAAGAAGGTTTGAGAGTGCTACCTCCACAATACCACCCAAAGTTGGCATATGCTTATCTCTGAGAAATTGCCAGAGCTGCCAAACTCAGGTCCACACCATTAGAATCCCTAAATTTTAGAATCTTTCATCCTGCCTTTAGAGGCAAACTGATTGTTTTACAGAATTAAGGGATTAGTATATTCTGGTTTATTCTCTCACAGAAAAGAAAGATAGAACAAAGTATTGCATTTTTCTCCAGGAGTGTTATTTTGGGAAACTGAAGGATCCCACACTTGAATTCACTTTTATGTTTTTTCTTATCTATAGGGAATGGTATCATCTGAACATGGGGTAACCTATAACAAAGACATTGCTTTTCATTCAGACTCTTTGCAGAGTATTTTACCAATTGTACTCAGGCACTGGTGTCTATTCCTTGCTTTAAGTACTTGACTTGATTCCAAATCTTCCTAAAAAATCTATAGCTATTATATCTATTTGCAACTTTGATCTGCATTTTCAAAATGTCTAATCATTCAGCAAAACAACTGTTTGGTCCTGTATACATATATTGTATTTAATTTATATTTAACATATTGAACATGTATTGGTCAACCTGCCATCTGGGGGGAGGGGAGGAAGGAGGGGAAAAATTAGAACAAAAGGTTTGGCAATTGTCAATGTTGTAAAATTACCCATGCATATATCTGGTAAATAAAAACTATTAAAAAAATTTTAAAATGTCTAGTCATTGTAGCAAACCAAACATTATTCTGAATTGGACAAGCAGTTACATAAAATCCTTTCTCTATCAGGGCACAAATATTTATTTAAGCCTCTATAATTCTATAATTTGATAAGCATTAAATCAAACTGTTTGTGGGATATATTTCTCAGTAATATTAATGCAAATCTTAACTCAATGTTCCTATTCTAAATCCCAAATACTATTGCAGCAGGGGAGTAGCATTAATACTATATAACTTCCTCCCCTCAAAGGATTGATGAACTCCTTACAGGGAACCCACTCAAACATTAGGGAGTTTGGGGTTTATTCATCAATCAGATTTCTAGATTGACCAGCAGCTTTTCATATCAAATAAGTTATTCAAAAGAAAATATGTTTGTGCCACAGGACACACACCAGACAAACATGCTATTCCCACGTTTTAACAAACTAACATAAAATTGACTTTCCTATTGATGTAAAAAAATATTCCATGTTACATCTTTCTAAGAAAACTTGAATACACTAAAATCCTCTTCTCTAAACCATATGAAGTGTGATAACCGCATTAGCACCCTGGATACCTTAGAATCAGCTGTAGTCAGGATAAGCAAAAGTCCTTGATCTTTATTCTTGGTCTTTTGGAGTAGCAGTCAGGCGAATGGACATAGGAATCTCCACACCTTCTTTTTCTCTCTCCACCTCCAAAAAATAACTTTCCCATGTCTTACTCCACCCTCTAAATGCCTCTTACAATTCTCTGTATACACCAACAGATTTAGCTAGCACGGAATAGTGGGCAGCGCCATTCTCCAGCATATGCTAGTATTGCCCAATTGGTAATTACCCTTAAGTGCTCGGTTATCCAACCTCAGGACATCAACTCAGTTTCAGCCCTTTACAATGAAGAATGTTTCAGCTTTAGTTTCAATACAATAACAATTAGGTCCCACAAGTAGTTGTATCTATTGTTCTTACATTGTTTTGAAACCTTTTAAGGATCTTATTTCATACAGACACATACCTCTAGCAACAGATAGATAACTAGGTCAAATATTCATTTACCTAATCACTTAAGATATAATGGCAATATACTTTCAAATTGAAAATAGCAAAATAGTATTTACTTGTGTAATGTTCTGGCTAGCTTTCTGGAAATCCTCCAAATGGGCCTTGGTTTCAGCAGAATAATCACCAGGTGAATAGTCAGGAATAAAGTCCAAAGTCTTTATTGTCTCCTTCAGAGTATGTCTTCTTCGCCTGGGGCCAGGCTATCTTTCTGGGGGATCTTCAGATGGGCCTTGGTTTCAGTGGAGGAATGCAGGAGGCAGGAGAGCCACCAGAATGGTAGGAGATGAAATGTCTGTGGCTGACTTTGTCCTCAGTTTATATATCCTATTACAATTACATCAACTGTAGAACTATTACATCACTAGGCTAAGTACTAAATATATGTAAACTAGATAACCATTGTTTCATCAATTCCACTGAGTTAATACCTTGGTGTAGGATTAAATCAATCATACTAAACTAGAGTTTCTGCCCTTTACAACTTGAATTGTGCTTATGTTTATTGACCATTTTCTCTGTTTATAGAAATTTGCTGTAAGAGGAAAAAGTGGGAACATGATTATAATACTATCAAAACTAGTCCTTCAAGCTTCAGCCGGGGAACACACACATGACAGGATAAAGCATCCTTAATTCACCTTGAAAACCAATTATGCAGTAATAATTCCACCTTATAGCAGAACTCATAAATATTTTTATGATGGGTTCTTATTCAAAGAAATACAACTGGGAAACTAAGTCAGAAGGATCTCACCTTAAAGGAGGCCAAAGCTGTCCTCCCAACTCTTGAGCAGATACAGATTTCCACCTGTAATAATTCAGAATCACATTCCTCTGAGTAGCTTATTGATTTTTCTCAAATGATGAGTTACTGACTTAATAATTCATCAGGCACTCGTTCCCAAATTCAATAGCAAATTTCACTAATCAGAGGCTTCGGATCTATGTAAAACACATGCCTGTAGGGCACAGTCAAAACTAAGTGCAGGAATATCAGGTTAAAATTCTGCTCCAAGTACTTCAAGAAAGCTTTTATCATATTTTATCATATTTGCTATCATATTAATTAAACAAAGAAGACCATGATGCCCTTAAATAAATATGAAATAATTTTGCTGAAGACAGATGGAGACCTTGGTAGAAATAATCATTTTCAAAGAACTTGCAGTTCTAACAAACTTCTTGCATTGCTAAGCAATAGAACCTTTGATACTGCACCACCAAAGACATTGCCTTAAAACAATCACAGACTGGAGAAGTAAAAACAAATATTCAACTAATAACCCCATGTAAACATGAGCAATTGCACTTAGTGGAGGAAAGTTGGACCATGCTCACCTTCCCTAGACAACAGATCTAAAATAAAAGCTTTCAATCCTTAAATACCAAAAATCCTAATCAAGAACTTTCAGAAATTTATTTAGAACTAATTCTCCAAATTTGGCAAGTTTATAAATGAAAGGAAGGGACTGCAAAGCCTTTTCTACTCTTAGAGTTATTGTGTATTAATTTTAAGTTTCCATATTATGATGATAACCCCAAATAACTTAATTAACAAAAAGGTCAAGTATCCATTTCCACCTCAAGAATGCAGGCCTTTTCTTCTTGAGGTTTTTCACCAGCACAGCCCCACAAACATGACTATTGTGAGTACCATTACACACTTCCTTTTATTTTAATAATAGCTTTTTATTTTCAAAATATATGCATAATTTTTTAGCATTCACCCTTGCTAAACCTTGTGTTCTAAATGTTTCTCCCTTCCTTCTCCCTACCCCCTCCTCTAGGCAGCAAGAAATCCAACATATATTAAACATATTTCCACACCAAATATAAATTCTAATTGCTTTTTAATCTTATCAATTGCTTTTACAACCAATGTTTCTTGTCCCTTATTTCTTTTAAACCCCTTTTTTATAACCTTTTTTTTTTTACTTAAAATCAAATCAAATACAGATTTAAACTCCTAGTAGTAATACTTCAATATTAATGCACACATATTTCTAAAATCTTATTCCCAAAAACATCAATTTAAAGTAATTTTATCATATATAATTTAAATTTAAACAAAAAATTTAGATTACATTTTTGAGGGAAAACTCTTCTGGACATCTAGAAATCTTTGAATTGAAAGTGAACTATCTGAGATGTGAGATGAAGACACAGACCCCTGAGAGCAAAATGGCAATGGCTCCTATTTTCCCCTAAATTTTGTACTTTTTCTTAAACTCATATGAACTGCTCGTTTGAGGTGATGGGGTTCTAGTGGCAGTCAGAGAGTTGTGGAAATCCCCTTTTGGTCGACACAGGTCCTTTGTGAAGGAATTCACTAACCCAAAGAGTTTTAGGTGGCAAAAATAGAAGTTTATTGTTGGATGAGAAGTCAACTTTGCTAAGAGACTGACTTCCTTAATGGCAAAGTCTTATTAGGGAAATGGAGGCTGGCACTGAGAAGAGAATGCCTTCTCAGTGGGACAGGGTCCTGGTAGCTGCCAAAGAGGCAGACCATGCTACTTTTGATCTTATGCAAAGAAATGAGTAAACAGAAACCTATTATATGAGCAGATCTTGGAGGGGGGATGACACACTGGGGCATTTTGAGCTGGATCTCCCAAATGAAATCATTTTGAAGACTTTCTCAGCTTGAATTTGAATGGGCATCCAGCTATCAATGGAGGTGATTTGCCTTAGAAAAGTCCAGTCTGAGAAGCTCTCTCACAGACTCCGCAGAACCTGAGAGGGTCAGGAATCAAAGGAGGCAGAATTTCAGAATTTTAATTTCAAAAGGGAACACAGTTTCACACCCCTTCAAAGGGAGGAGAGAAGATTTTAACATATAAAGTGGATTTCCCTAGATTTCCCCAAGTCACAAAGAGATAGACCACATCTTTTCACAGAGTCCAGAGTCCCCTGAGAAGAATTTTGGGACTCTGGAGGGTTAGAGAATATTGACTGCAGAGCAGGGAGCTCTGGGGGAGCCTACCATTCTTTGGAGATGCTAGACTGGACATAAATCCACATGCAGTGGCCCTGGCCATTCCCCAGTCCCCTCTAGGAAGAGAAGCTTGAAAGCTTCAGAATTCAAGTTAGTCAGATGCCTGACAGGCAGAGACTTAAAACAGAGATACAAAACAAGGCTTTTAAATCCTAAAATAGCCAGATCTCTTTTTCTTTGCTGAATTTAAACTGAATTTTTCCCATGGCTCATGAGGTCTTGCCTTCCCTTTCCTAAAGGTGGGATTGCCTTCCTCTCCCTAAAAAGGGGGGGAGGGGCTCACTGGTCTTATCCCAGTCCTAACTCGTTGGGGAGAGGGGCTTTAAGCAGCTTTTGTCCTCTAAGAGAACTCACTAAATCTTGCTTCCTAGGGTTTATGTGCATAAACTTGCATAATTCTTTTCAAATCTCAGGCTACCACTCCCCAACACAAAACCCAGTTCCTTCCCTAAAGAGCTCGCATTCTTACAATCTTTTGTGGAAGAAAACCTTCACTCCAATACCGCCCACGTCCCTATGGGTTTCAATGTTCCAATTCAAGTCTCATTTCTCCAATTTAACCTTCCTGACTGTGGAAACCAAACAAATGCCCATCCATTTCTCACAATACCAAAATATCAAAACTAAATGTAACAGAATTTTTAAAAATCAAACTAACCTTGAATGAAGAGATTTGAGAGTGAAGGAGATTTTCTCCTTCAAGGATTTTTGGAGTTTTGGGGTCCCCTCTTCATTCCCCCTCAAGCCGTCACCTCCAAATTAATTTGCGATAAAGGGGTGAAGATCTCTTCTTCATGAAACTGCTTCAAGCTGACAAGAGTCATAGAGAATTAGGGGGGTTCATTCCAGGAGGTGAGGTGTGGGGTCTGAAAACAGTAACAGGGTGTTTGTCCCAGTCAGTCATTGCCAGTCAGTCATCCCATGTTCTCCTGGCTGAAGGGCAGTTGATAAACCAAAGTTTGAAGCCCAGAGAAAACAGATCTCAGGAGCAGATTAAAAGTGGAGCGTCATTCAGGGTGGAGATGGCGACATTTGGGAATGGGGCCTTTAGCAGAAAATGCATCAGATCCCTTCTGTGGGCTGCCTATAAGAATGCTGATGGCTCATCTAACAATATCAAATGCCAAAGAAAAGTATAAGAGAAAATGCTAGGAGCAAAAAGTTTTTTGTTTATAATAAAAGGTATTAAGTAGCCTAGAATTTAGCCCTTTCACTTTGATTTCCAGGTTAACTAATTTCTCCTGGGGTTGAGTCAAGGTGGTAGGGATTAAGGGTGTGGACTCAGAGAATCAGGCTAGGCAGGAGGCCTTGATACCTATTAGGTGGGGGAGGGGGAGACAGTTCAACCCCTGTGGTGTTCACTGTCTTGGTGAAAAGGCAGTTTCCTCCAGTGCTCCTTCTACTCAAACTCAGGATAGGGACTGGGGTCTCCTTGGAAGTTTCCATGGTACCTACAGCACGAACTTTTGGGGTTCCCGGCCTAGATCTTGGAGGGATTTGCATTAACAAGGAGCCTCTGCTCTGAGTGTCCTTTCAGGAGGCAAAAGTTGCCCTGAGAAGAAAAAAGGTGAGAGACTCAGGTTTTAGTTCAGGTGAGAGAGTTAAAACAACAACAACAAAAAAAAAAAAAACAATAGCTGTTTGTAGCAGCAGAGTGGGAGAAACATCTAGGGCTCAGAATGGGCTCCTCTAGTTTTGGCCTTAGTATATTGGCCTTGGACCCCTGAAAAAGTCCGGGGGGGGGGGGGGTGTCTCAGGTCTCTCATTAGGCTGGGAGGGTTTCCAGCTTTGAAAGAGACAATTCTACTGGGCATGTTTCCGGCTAGCGCCTTTTGCCTGAGAGGAGAAGTGTCAGAATCAGTCCCAGGATTTGAAAGAAAAAAAAAGCATTTTAAGAGCCATCTTTTAAGATGCAAAGAAGGCTCCTTCAAGGGCTCCAGAGAGTTGGCTGGAGGGAGATTGGATCCCTTTCAGCTAATTTAATCAGAATTCAAGTTTTGAGGTTGAGGTATTTTTTAAAGGGGAATCTTTAGGAATAGGGAAAAAGGTCCCAAGCTTTTAAATTCTATAGCTTTTTCCATACTCTATAGGCATTCCCAAGAGAGAGAAAGACATGACAAAAACTAATTTTTGTCAATTCACAGGAGTTTTCTGCATAAGCGTCCTTATGGAAAGACTGTTGAGCTTAGAAGCTCCAGACAGATCAACCACACCCCGGATGTTGAGCTGTCCCACTTTGCTATAGAAAGGGTAGGGTGGTGGCTTACTGAAAAAAAAAAAAAAAAAAAAAAAAAAAAAAAAAAAAAAAACCTCTCATGAACAGTCACCAAATGGGAAATCAGAAAGACTAAAATCCTTGACTTCTGGGAAAAAAGCTTTAGTGTTCTCCATTCAATAGCTCCTCCACTGACTCTAGATAGTATCCAGGTTCTAAAGCCCCTTGTCCTTCTCTAGAGGAGAGCAACAAAATGCTCCTTGAGCTGTAATGCCAGAGGAAAGAGAACTGTGGCACAACAGAATAAGGGAGAATTTGTCAGGGACCAAAGGCAACAGAAAAGGCCTTTTTCCGAATTGAAAGTGGTTAAGGAGTTTTCAAATAGTTTCAGTCTCTCCCTCTAACTCCTCATTTCCCCACTGCAGTCAGGGAATGAGAAGAGAAAAGAAAGAAAAAAAAAGCCATCTTCACTCGCTTAACAATATAATTAAATTTGTTTTGGAATTTTATTCCCCAGCCATCATTCCAAAGGTCTTTCTTGAAGCTTCAACCTGACCAGGGTAGAAAATAAATCTTTAATTGTTGGCAGGGGCATAGAATGCCAATCCAGAAAAATAGGAGAGAGTATGCTAAGAGAAAAAGGTTATATATGTACAATCCTATTAAACATATTTCCATATTAGTTATGTTGTGAAAAAGAATCAGAACAAAAGGAGAAAACCACAAGAAACAAAAAAAGTGAAAATATTATGCTTCAGACTGCATTCAGTCTCTATAGTTCTTTCTTTAGATGTGGATAGCATTTTCCATCACAAATCCTTTGGAATTGACTTGTATCACTGCATTGATGAAGAGAGCTAAGTCTATAATAGTTAATCATCACATAATATTGCTATTACTGTATACAATATTCTCCTAAAATTTCAATATTTTAAATATGCTTTTCTTCCAAGTTTGTGCTCTTTCCTTACCAATCTTATCACTCATATTCAAATAAGCAGAATTGACACAGATATGAATAGTTGTCTAGTGTGAGGGATAGAAAATCCTATCCAAAAATGACTACTCAGAGATCACTCATAGAAAAGCAGAATTATTTATTAGAATCTCGAGAAGCAGACCCCATCCTGGTCTGTGAGCCAGATTCACAGCAGAAGAGAGCCTCTCCCTTGAAGATGCTCACGACTTTTATACATTTCAGACAAAGAACCTTCAAAATCCCACCCTCCATAGGTTGTGATTGGTCATATTTGGTCAGTGGAATGCAGCTGGCAATGTGATTTATAGCTTCTTCGGCCACGAATAGGTTAATCCCTATTTGGGCAAAAGAATGCAGTCTAGGCCTTCACGTGACTGGGGCCTATAGGCCTGATTTTATGTTAGCCAGCAGTCTCTGATTAATATGTGCTTCATCTGTAAGTTCTCCACCATACCTTACTCCACACATCTTGCATTTGATATATATGCACACAACAAAGAATGTAAAACAATACCACTTAAAAAGATAAGAGTTTGGCCATGCAGTGTTTAACCACAACCAGTGGAAAGGAAGAAGAAACGGTATCAATGTTTTCCCCTTTCATCTTATTTCCCCCAAGATCTCATATCTTCCTTTTCTCTTGGGACTCCTTTGTAGAATCCTGAAGCCTTTCTTTCTGTGAAAAGGAAAATCTGTTTATCCTTATTTACTTTTAATTTTTTTGTTTATACACTGACAAACAGAATTTTGCTTATTTAATTGTGATTATTGAAAGCACAGTGGATAGAGCACCAGGCCTGAATTCAGGAGGACCTGAGTTCAAATGTGATCTCAGACATTTAACATTTCCTAGCTGTGTGACCCTGGGCAAGTCACTTAATCCCAGCCTAAAAAAAAAGAAAGAAAATAAGAAAGCAAAAATTAGGGCTGGGGGTAGGGTCAAAGAAAGATTCTCCAGAGAATAGAGAAAAAGAAAGATCTAAAATTGAAGCATTTTGCACGGGTGCTATGTTTGACTGGGGATTTATAACTACCAAAGACAGATCATACAGAATATTTGCTACAACTCAGAACAGAGAGGGAGCATTTATTTATACTAAGAAACCCATCTGAGCAATAAATCAATAATTGAATAGGAAAAGAACAAATAGGAGTGAATGACCAACCCTACTTGTCACACTGCATCATAACTGTTACATAAGTAATTTTTTTTAAAGCAAAAGAAAAACAAGGTCAATTTTTGAGGGAGGAGAGACCCTAGAGGTTGGGAGAGATGGATCAGAGAAGACTGCAAAGAGGCTTATGGTTGAGCTTTGAACTCTGAGGGAAACTAGGAATTCCAAAAGATAAGAGTTGAGGAAAAAGTTCCCTCCCCTTCAGGTATGAAGAGATAACTCATGCAAAGAAGGGAAACAGAACGGAAAATTGTGAGAAACATTAATAAGATCAGTTTGGTTGCATCATAAAAGGTATGATGGCTCCCATCTACTCAGTATTCTACCCAAAAATGGTAAAATAACAAGGTTGAAAAGGTAGGTTGAAGCCAGGTTATGAATTTTAAATTCAAACAGAAGAAAATTAGGTATTTAATAAGAGAGATGTATTAAAAAGTCACTGAAGTTTATCAAGTACTATAGGGAAAGGAATAAGCATTTATTAAGTACCCACTATGGATTGGAATCCCCAAAAAAGGCAAAAGATAATCCCTGTCCCTAAGGGGTTCACAGTCTAGTGGAGGAAACAACAAATATGTACAATATATACAGGATAGACATGAAGTAATTTTTTTTTAAAGAGAGGGCACTAATATTAAAAGAAGTTGGTTAAATTTTCCTGAAGGAGAGGCAGCTGTGTGGTACAGTGGATAGAGCACCAGCCCTGAAGTCAGGAGGACTGAGTTCAAATCTGACTAAAGACACTTAACACTTCCTAGCTGTGTGACCCTGGGCAAGTCACTTAACCCCAATTGCCTCAGCAAAGGAAAAAAGAAAGAAAGAAATCCTCTTCTAGGAGATAGGATTTTATGAGCTTTAAGGAAATATGTTTTGCATGATTATGCATATATAATCTATATCAACTTGCTTGCCTTCTCAATTGGAGGGGAGAAGGAAGGGAGAAAGAGAATTTGGAACTCAAAAAATTTTTAATCGAATGTCAAAAATTATTTTTCCATGTAATTGGGGAAAATATAAAATATTAAATATAAGATCTAAAGGAAGTCAGGGAATCCATGAGGCAAAATGAGAAAGGAGAGCATTCCAGAGACAGAAGATGTAATGCCAGAGAAACTGAGGCAAGATAGAGATTACAGAATATTTAATATTTTATTTGAAAGGGAGAGATTTCCTGGGACCAAATGTATCCATGGTTTGGTCCCAGGGCTGAATGAGACTATCGTCTTCAAGAATCCAGCAAACAATGTGAGTTCTCAATGACAGGGGTAGGCCAAGGCAGGGGTGAAGTCAGGAGCACTGAGAGCGGAAAGGACTACTAATCTGGTTCTGACAGGATGGGGGGAGGCATCTTGATAAGATGGTATCTGATATTCTAATAGATTGGGATGGGGAGAGACATTCTGATATTCTAAAATATAAGATCTTTTATCCTTATCAAATATTCTGATGATTAAGAGGGAGGAATGGTTTTGCAGGATTGAGCAGAACAATTGAGGCAGAATAATTCAGGGAAACTGAGGCAGGACAATTTAGAGAAACTGAGTCAGGACAATAAAAGAGAACTGTGGCACAACATTCCATACTCTCTCTTTTCTGAGTATTCAAATCATTGAATTACCTTCCTCTAGATAGGTCTTACTTAGCACCATAATTTTGATCAGCCAAAATAAATAAAGCAAATAAACTAATAAAACCAGAAAAATGCAAGGACTTATGGCAAAGACAAGTCTCTCCCTGATAACACCAGAGTTAATCAGCAATACACAAAGGCTCCCTGTTGCTAGCATGTCAGGTCCTCTGTAGTTGGGGCATCTCAGCTAGAGAATCCCATTTGAGATGGACAGTTCACTGTGAGTTAGGTCTGTGGTCATTTGTGTATTTAATTCAGCCTCTGCTAATACAGGGAGTAGTAGTGCTCAGGACAAGCCTGCTGCCCATCAGCCCCCCCAAGAGGGACACCCCAAGTCTGTCAGGGACTCCAAAAAGTGGGGAAAAGTGGAGCCTGGAGTAGCTCCATCTGTCCCTTCTCAATAGAACAGGAGCTGCTACTAGAATCCAGATGACAGTTAGACCAAGGCAGGCAACCCCGAACTCAGCAATCTGATACCAAATTGCAAAGTTCTTTGAGAATGCTGAAATACTAATTAAGGAACTGAGGTTACAGAAGTGGGAGTGGAGAAACAGATCAGAGAAACTGCCAGTCCCAAAGCAGGTGTCTGATTACTGGTTGTTTCTAAAAAATAATCCCCAAAACTGAGTCTGCCAAGGCAATTCCAACACAATAAGGGATTTCAAAGTCAAAACATAACCAGCAAATCATATCCAGTAAATTTAAAGCAAGGAGTAAAAATGAAAAGGACTGTTTAAAGGATTTATACCAGTTTCCCCAATTTCCTATCTCTTCCTCCCTTTTTCTCTTATAGAAAGGAATTATCAAATAACCATACCACATACAAATTCTAAGAGTGAATCAAAATTCCTATACATAACAGATTAGTACAGTCAGTTTCCTAAAAATCCTTCAAACATAACAGCAGTAGTTAGTTTTAACAATTTCCATCTCATATCTTAAACACACAGTAATAGATGACCCAATCAGGGTTCCCAAATTCCTCATATCAGTCCATCAAGGGTAAGGGATGAAGCCTCATTCAAAACTGCTTCAGGCTGGGCACTGGCGGAGACTCTGTCCATGCAGGAGATATGTGTGGTGTGCTGCCTGTTACCAAAGCTTCAGATTGGCCGATCCATGTCCCAGAAGGGGTTCAATAATTTATAATTTAACCTAAATCTAGAACAACAACAACAACAAAATAATAATACAAATCTAACAGATAAAGGTTAGAACAGTCTGAGATAGAAAGACTGGTCCCCAGTGACTGCTACAAGATGTGGAGAGGCCAAAATAAATTGGCCAGCAGCTTCCTATGTGAAGAGATGCTTGTCTCACAGGCAAAAGACTGTTAGCTATAGTCCTCATAAATAGCAGTTAGGTCTCACTGTGCTAATTGTCCTCTCATTATTTAGAAACTTTAAGAAAAAAACACTTGAATATCATAGACACAATATCCAGTCACAGATAGATGACCAGACTAAATACTTATTTGCCCAAGTATTTAGGATATAATGATTACATATAACCAGGTTGGAAACAGCAAGGTATGACATAATTGAATTGCATTAACAGTTTCTATTGACCATTGCTCTGATCATAGAAATCGGTCACAGGAGGAAAAACTGTAGGGACACAACCATAAGCAGTTAAAACTCAACTTTCAGCACATACAAGATAAAATAGCTTTAATTCATTTTTACTCCAGTTAATTGTGCCACTAACTGTCAGAAAGTGGAGCTTTAAAACTCCCAAAAATCATGTACTATAAGCCCAACAAATTTTACTTCCAATAATAAATCCCATTAACCAAAGTTTCAGATAAATCTTAAACAGATATTTACCATAACCTTATATTTATAACAGTAAGAATTTGTCTCAGTATGTTCACTTCTTTCATATCTAAGTAGATATTTCATAAGTGAACATTATACATACAAATCATTTTGTTTTTAAAATACCCAATATGTAAACAAATATTCTAAATTGCATATTGTTCATAACAGAAACATTTTCAAAAAGGACAAAAAAAGAAAAAAAAAACTATTATTTTCAGAGGCTCTTTAAATGACCTCAGGATGACCCACTACAATCAATTAAAACTTAGATAGAATATCCTATACAGAATATCCTAATACCACATAAAAGAATCCAAGAAGTTCTTAAAAATATTAAATTTTAGAAATACCATAACTTTATATTGATAACAGTAAGAAATTTGTCTCAGTAAGTTTACAAGTTATCTTTCATATTTAACAGAAACATTTTCAAAAAGACAAAGAAAAACTATTGTTTTCAGAAGCCCTTTAAATGATGGGCATAACTTCAGGATACAATCAATACAATCAAGTAAAACTTATAGAGACTACCCAATTCCGCATCATCTGAAAGATTCTTAAAAATATCAATTAAAATTTTAGAAATAGTCCTACCAAATTATAGATCATATTTATGACCATATTCCTTAACCAAGGAAACCATTATGTATCAAAAGAAACAAATATTCAGTCAATTAACTTAAAAACGGGCCTATCTCTTGAAATCATTTGTCAAAGCCTCTGCAGAAAGTGTCTGGAACACACTTAGTGGGGGAGAAGGGGGAAGAGGATTCCACGTGGCTGCCCTTGCCCCCACTCCACCTCCAAAGGGGGGGAGGGGTTGAGCTCCTTACCCCCTACCCCACCCAATTTCTTTTCTGCTCTCAAATACCTTCCCAATACTTTCTCTTATTCCCTAAAACCATCCAAACCTTTAATTGCTCCTACAAACCAATCCGTCATAAATCATCTGCATTCTCCTCTCCTTTTCCCTTCAAAACTTAATAGTGAATAGCTAAATGACCCCATAAAACCCACACATGTCCAGCAAAGCATAACTTATGTTAAATTACCCAGGGTTTCAGAAGGTAACAAACTCTGAAACAAACTAAATATAGCTTTAAAAAAAAAAAAAAAAAGTTTTGTTTTGGGTTTTTTTTTTTCCTACCTGAATGTTCTTCTGATAACAATTAGCATCTTCTTATCTTTAGAGATAAGCCCAGGCTAAGCTTGAATTTTATTGCTCTTTCCCTTTAATCCTACTAGCAGGCTGCTTCTCAAGGGAAAAAAAAAAATCTTTTGCCATTCCTAAAATAGACAAGTTTTTTTTTTTCTTTTTCCTCTTTAGTATTAAAGGTTTCAATAGTCAAACAAATCCCAAGATCTTATACTCAGAATAAACAAATCTAGCATGAATGGGCAACAGTAAAATTATTTCCCACAATTTCAAAATCATCCTAAAATTTCTAATCAGATGTTTTCTCCTGCCTGAGTTTTAGTCAGATAAGGTTTCATTGCCCTTTATTCTAGCAGGTTTTGGAAACCTATTCCAAAGAAAAAACTGTCAGCCAGTTTAAAATACTTACAAATTAGTGCAACAAGTTAAAAGTTTAAAATCACAAGCAAATTTTATAGTAAGCACAGATGTAACATTGAAATAGCCAATTCCCAAATTTCTTAATCATTGTTCCTAAACCTTTAGCAGAGCTCTTAACCAATAGAACAGACAAGTCACACAGAACACAGATCACACAGACTGCACAGTTACGACATTAGATAAAACATTTAATACATATAACCAGAAAGTGCCCAAAAAGGTGCTCAGAATCACATCAGACCAGATGTGTCTTAGAAGATACCCAAACCATAGGGGATTATCCAGTGTCCTAGAATGATACCCTTCTCAGAATTTAATGCCTGTCAGCATTCTATTATTCTGAGAATCCAGATGCTAACACAGACAGGTGAACAGACCAGATTATGTCCTAAAACGTCCAGACTTACTCTCTCTTGGCCGAAATGAAGGTGTCCACTGGCTGCGGCTGAAAACTGCTCTCTTCTCTGGAGACTCTGGAAAAAATCCAGAGGGCCAGCCTCTCCAGGTCAAGAATTCAGATCTCCAGGCACCCTGAGGCCCAAGGTAGAGACACAGGGGTCTCTAATTCTACTCCTGTTCTCATTTTCTAACATCTCAGTGGGAAGCCTCCAAAATGTAATGCCAGAGAAACTGAGGCAAGATAGAGATTAGAGAGTATTTAATATTTTATTTGAAAGGGAGAGATTTACTGGGACCAAATGGATCCATAGTTTGGTCCCAGGGCTGAATGAGACTATTGTCTCCAAGAATCCAGCAAACAATGTGAATTTTCAATGACATATATACACATGGCTCAGCTACAGGGGGTAGACTAAGGCAGGGGCGGAGTCAGAGCAGTGAAAGTGGGAAAGGACTATCAAATCTAGTTCTGACAGGATGGGGGAGGCATCTTGATAAAATGGTATCTGATATTCTGATAGATTGGGATGGGGAGAGGCATTCTGATATTTTAAAGTATAAGATCTTTTATTCCTATCAAATATTCTGATGATTAAGAGGGAGGGGAAATTTTGCAGAATTGAGCAGAACAATAAAGGGAAACTGAGGCAGGACAATTTAGGGAAACTGAGTCAGGACAATAAAAGAGAACTGTGGCACAACGAAGACAGCCAGAGAAAATGTCCAGAACTGAGAAAAGGACCATCTTATTTGAGAAACAGCAAGGAAGCCAGTATCACAGATAAAAGAGTATATTTTTGGCATAAAATATAAGAAGACTGGAAAGGAGGAGCAGCCAGAGGGTACCAGAGTACATAGAGTACAGGCCTGGAGTCAGGAAAAATCTTCTTCCTAACCTCAAATCTAACTTCAGACTCTGGATAAGTAACCTAACCTGATTGCTTCCAAAGAAGACTGAAAAGCTGGGATAGAAAGAGGAACCAGGCTTATGAAAGACTTTGAATGTCAAAACCAGAATTTTGTATTTAATCCTAAAGGTGATAGTCACTAGAGTTTATCAAGTAGAAGGCCTATACTTTAGAAAATTTGACTGCTAAATAGAAGATAGACTGGAGTGGGAAGAGACCTGAGGTAAGCTAACCCAGCACTAGTCCAAAGTCAACAGATTGGATATGGGTAGGATTGGGTGGGGAGATAATGAGGAGTCTTGGATGACACTTAGGTTACTTGCTTTGAGGACAAAGAGGATGGTAGTACCCTAGACAATAATATGTTAATTAGAAGGGGAGTTAGGGCTTAGGGGAAAAGATGAGTTCAGTTTGGGATATACCAAGTTTAGGAAGTTTATTGGACATCCAGGTGAAGAAGTCTGACGGGCAGTTGGAAATGACACATTGAAAATTAAAGTAAGATGGGGAGATTTGAAAGTCATCAGCATAGACATGGTAATTAAATTGATAGGATCACCAAGAGAAATAAAATAGGTGAAGAGAAAGACTCAGGAAAAAAGCCCTGGGAAATACTCAAAGCATATCCTGTATGAACAGACAATTTTCAGATGATGAAATTGAAACTATTTCCACTCATATGAAAGAGTGTTCTAAATCACTATTGATCAGAGAAATGCAAATTAAGAGAACTCTGAGATACCACTACACATCTGTCAGATTGGCTAAGATGACAGGAACAAATAATGATGAATGTTGGAGGGAATGTGGGAAAGCTGGGACACTGATGCATTGTTGGTGGAGTTGTAAAAGAATCCAGCCATTCTAGAGAGCAATCTGGAATTATGCCCAAAAAGTTATCAAAATGTGCATACCCTTTGATCCAACAATATTACTACTGGGCTTATATTCCAAGGAAATACTAAAGAATGGAAAGCGACCCGTATGTGCCAAAATGTTTGTGGCAACCCTTTTTGTATTGGTCAGAAACTGGAAAATGATTGGATGCCCATCAATTGGAGAATGGTTGAGTAAATTGTGGTATGTTAGATGCTAAGTCCCTAGAATGGATAGAGACAATAATTATGTAATTTAGCATGGTTCAGCATGGTTGATCTGATCCTACAAGGAGATGTTATGGGCCAGAACTTGAAACAAGGCACTGAATGGAATTGAGGAGACAATGGTTAAAATCTAATTTAGCATTGATTTAATCCTACAATAAATAATGGTTTCCTAGAAATGAAATGATAAAGCAATTATGCTTCAGTGGGAAGCATATAAGAAGCTCTCAGGGGCAAAGGGGATTCAGAGTCAAGATTCATTCCAACTTCCACCTCTTTGTTGGCTAGAGACATTGGGAGGAAGAGAGGCTGAAGCTGGCTGGAGAGATTCAGAGGGAGCTCTTGTAATCAAGGAGAGAGATAGGCCTCAATTAAAGCTAAAGGGGCCAAGGAAAAGATTCAGGACTTTGAAAGACACAATAAAGGATCTGGACTTTAACTCCTGGCTGCATTTGAGATTATTGAACTGAACTAAAACGAAGGCTGCTCCCAGAAGCTCCGCAAGAAACCTGCCCACAGAGAATGATTATACTTTAGAGAAAAGAACATTACAGTGGTATATGAATGTTTTGGAATATTATTGTTCTGTAAGAAATGACCAGCAGGATGATTTCAGAAAGGCCTGGAGAGACTTACATGAACTGATGCTGAGTGAAATGAGCAGAACCAGGAGATCATTATATACTTCAACAACAATACTGTATGAGGATGTATTCTGATAGAAGTGGATATTTTCAACAAAGAGAAGATCTAATTCAGTTCCAATTGATCAATGATGGACAGAATCAGCTACACCCAGAGAAGGAACACTGGGAAATGAGTGTAAACTGTTTGCACTTTTGTTTTTCTTCCTAGGTTATTTTTACCTTCTGAATCCAATTCTTCCTGTGCAACAAGAGAACTGTTCAGTTCTGCACAAATATATTGTATCTAGGATATACTATAACATATTTAGCATGTATAAAACTGCTTGCCATCTCGGGGGTTGAGAGTGGAGGGAGGGAAGGGAAAAATAGGAACAGAAGTGAGTGCAAGGAATAATGTAAAAAATTACCCATGAATATGTACTGTCAAAAAAAAGTTATAAATTTTTTTTTTTTTTTTTAAGAAAGCATATGCTGGTTGAGGATCCAGCAAAAGAAAAGGAAAAGGAAAAGGAATGGTATGAAAGGTAGGACAAGAACCTAGAAAAATTATTATTCCCAAAACCTAAGGAGAAAAGAATATCAAGAAAAAAAAGAGTGTTTAATGGTGCCAAAGGCTTAGAGATTTGGAGTGGATACATTACTGGTCTTAAGTTCAAATCTGACCTTAGACACTTACCTTAGCTATGTGACTTAACCCCAAATGCTTCAACTCTCCCCTCCAAAAAAAAAAAAAAAAAAAAAGATTTTAAAAAAAGAATAGAACTAAAGGCTTGGAGAGTTCAAAAAAATGAGAATTGCAAAAAGGCAATTGGATTTAGCAATGAAGAGATCATTCTTATGTGGAAGATAAATTGAACTGGGGAGAGACTTGAAGCAGGGAGACCAATTAGAAAACAACTGCAAGGGAACCTAGATGGTGCAATGGATAGAGGAGAGAAAGAGAGAAGGGGAGAAGGGAAGGGAAAAAAGAGGGAAGAAAGGAAATTACAACAATCATTAAGGAAAGAAATGATAATGTCCTGGATTATTGATGATGTGTGTGAAGAGAAAAAAACAAATGGTTGCAAGAGATATTGAATCAAAAATATATTTCAATGAATCCAATATGCAGGATGAGGGAATGAGAGAAATGAAGAATAATTGTACTCTTTACAAACCAGTGGTACTCTTAACAGAAAGGAAAGTTTGAAAGAGGGGTGGATTTGGTGGGAAAGATAATAAGATTCATTTCCGATACAGAGAGTTGGAGATCTCTAAAGAACATGCTGCTTAAAATACCCAGCATATGACTGGGAATACAAGACTGTTGTTCTTAAGAGAATCTAAAGTATAGATAAGGGAAGCATCTGCATAGAGATGATACTTAGACCTATGGGAGTTGATGAGGTCACTAAGAGAATTCAGATATGTTTTAGCAACATACATCAACTCCCGACCTGCTTTCAATAGATTCACGGAAAGATAAGAAGTTTATCTATCCCTTTAGCATTAATACTTCCTTAAGAGTGTAGTGTATATTTGTTCCCACCAGGTGGCAATCTACTCCAGTATCTAGGGCAGCAGTTCCCTCCTCATCTCTTGATATCTTTGCAAAAAAGTCTATCATTAGGAGTTATAAACAGGAAGCCCATCCCCACCAAGTTTTTGAACCTTATTCTGCTCCTCCTGAGCCTATAAACCTGACCTATAAACCTCTCATTCCTTTTTTCATTTTAACTTTAATTTTTTTTCAATTAACAAGCATTTATTTTCTATCCCTCCATCCAAATGAACATGAACAAAAATCAAATCCTCATAAAAAATATGCACAGTCAAGCTAGGCAAATACTCTCAATGGGTATTTGACCTCATTGATTATGTCCAAAAATATGTTTCATTCCTCATCTTGAGTCCATCACCTGTCTGTCAGGTAGTGTGTAGCATCTTTCAACATAGGTTTCTGAAATTATGGTTGATCATTGCATTAATCATAGTTCTTAAATCTTTCAAAATTGTTTGTCTTTGCAATGTTGTTATTGTATAACTTGTCTTTCTAGTCCTACACACTTCATTCTATATCAGTTCATATGCTTTCCTAATTTTCTCTGAAATTGCCTTTTTTTTATTTCATTTGGCATAAGAGTGCCTATTATATTCACAAACTATAATTTGTTGTCAGCTGATGGGCACCCCCCCTTACTTTCAATCTTTTCAATTCTGATTCTTTGCCAGTTATTTAGCATGGGTTTTGTTTTTAAGAAACATTGGTGGCTACCAAAATCCTGACTATCACCAATTTCAGGACTTGTTCAAGAGTGCAGAGATTGAACTCTCTAGAGAGAAAATAGGATTTCCTGATGTAGTATCCTCCTCTGAGAAAGTTCACATAGATCCTGAGCATGTCCTATTTAACAAAGCCAGTGAGTTAACTCAGACAGTACAAGTTCAATATGAAAGGGATTCAGCAGCCCTGCAATCTCACAGGAAGACATGAATCTGGCAGGAATTCTGTGGGAAAGAGGAAGTCATAAGAATAATAAAGTTGTATGGATAGAGGCCCAAATCCAGTTCTCTTCTGGAAGGAGGTGATGGGTTATTTGAGTCTTTTGTATGTCTCTGTATTAATTTATGAATTCATGTAAAATGTATCTTTTGCATTTTTTAAAAATGCTATTCTAATGTGCACTTGATTGCTTCAAAGCTTGTAAGGGAGTTAGAAACCCACTTTTGGTGAGGAGATTTTCTGAATAAACTTTAGGATTAGCCAAAGAAAGAAAATCTGGGTCCCCTAGGATCATTTTCCAGATTTGGGCCAGTTTGTGTGAGTACAAAGTCCTTAAAGGAAATTAAGGGGAAAGCTTGGGATATGGATTATATATTCCTAGAGACAATTAAATCTATAAAGAGTTAATGAGATCACTAAGAGAGAGATTCTAGAGAAAGAAGGCCCAGAATATGGTTTTGGAGAACAACCATATTGGAGAAAGAGGATGATTGTTATCAAAGCAAACCAAAAAGAAATTATCAGATGGATAGAAGAAGAATCGGGAAGAGTAGTTTCAGAAGAAAAGATGAAGTTTCCAGAAAGGTTTCGTCTAGATGAGGGGTTCTTAACTTGGAGTCCAAGTACCCAGTAGTCCATGGATTTCAGGAGGTACTTAGTACTTAGTATATTGATAACCCTATTTCAAAATAATTAGTTTTCTTTATAATCTTTATAATATATTTTCTTTTATTTCATTCATTTAAAAACGTTACTCTGAAAAGAACTCTAATAGGTTTAGATTGATTGTCAAAGGGATCCAGGACACAAAAATGGTTAAGAATCTCCAATCAAGACAAGGCTTTAAAAGTTGCAAAGTAGAATGAAGAGTGAAAAAAGGCTTTTGGAGTTATCAGTTAAGAGACTGATTGTCTTGGAGGTAGCTACCTCCAGAGAATGTCAATGATTTGTCAAATGCTGTCAAATTCTGACTATCTTAAAATCAAAGAAGACTGATTATCTTCAAGAAGTAACAATAGAAATCAAGCACTAGGAGAGTTCTAGGACTATTTCTGGAGGGCAGTTTTTCAGGCTGCTTCCAAAATTTATGAAAACCAACTCTCTCTCTAAATGGAAGAAATCAGTGAGGAGATGAAATTCTATTGACTAAAAGGGAAATATCTGAGTTGTCATGGTATATGGATCAAAGTGGGGATAGGTCTTGAAAGAATAGTGCCTAGTTTCTTCCAAACCCATAGAGATTGAGAGGTAAATTATTAGGACAAAAATAGGTGCACCAAAATCTCCAATTCCTTAAGAGTATATCCATCTCTCTTTCTCTCTGTGTGTGTGTGTGTGTGTGTGTGTGTGTGTGTGTGTGTGTGTGTGTGTCTTACAGAAAAAGATGCTTGGGAATATTTTGAGAATAGAAAGAACAGTTCAAGACAATTTTCAGATGAAGAAATTAAAACCATTTCTAGTCATATGAAAAAATGTTCTAAATCATTATTGAATGGAGATACCACTACACACCTCTCAGATTGGCTAGAATGACAGGAAAAGATAATGACGAATGTTGGAGGGGATGTGGGAAAACTGGGACAGTGATACATTGTTGATGGAGTTGTGAATAGATCTAAACATTCTGGAGAATGATTTGGAACTATGCCCAAAGGTCTATCAAACTGTGCATTCCCTTTGATCCAGCAGTATTTCTATTGGGTCTGTATCCCAAAGAGATCTTAAAGGAGGAAAAGGGATCTGTATGTGCAAGAATGTTTGTGGCAGCCTCTTTGTGGTGGCCAGAAACTGGAAACTGAGTGGATGCCCATCAATTGGAGAATGGCTGAATAAATTGTGGTATATGAATGTTATGGAATATTATTGTTCTATAAGAAATGATCAGCAGGAGTGAAATGAGCAGGACCAGGATATCATTATATACTTCAACAACAATACTATATGATGATCAATTCTGATGGACGTGGCCCTCTCCAACAATGAGATGAACCAAATCAGTTCCAATAGAGCAGTAATGAACTGAACCAGCTACACCCAGCGAAAGAACTCTGGGAGATGACTATGAACCACTACAGAGAATTCCCAATCCCTCTATTTTTGTCCACCTACATTTTTTATTTCCTTCACAGGCTAGTTGTACACTGTTTCAAAGTCCGATTCTTTTTGCAAAATAACTGTTTGGACATGTATACATATATTATATTTAACTTATACTTTAACATATTGAACATGTATTGGTCAACTGCCATCTGGGCGAAGGAGTGGGGGGAAGAAGGGGAAAAACTGGAACAAAAGGTGTTGCAATTGTCAATGCTGAAAAATTACCCATGCATATATCTTGTAAATAAAAACTATAATTTAAAAAAAAGAAGAAGAAATGACCAGCAGGAGGAATACAGAGAGGCCTGGAGAGATTTACATGAACTGATGCTGAGTGAAATGAGCAGAACCAGGAGATCATTGTAGATGGCAATAGTAAGATTAAACAATGATCACTTTTGATGGATGTGGTTCTTTTCAACAACGAGATGATTCAGGCCAATTCCAATGATCTTGTGATGAAGAGAGCCATCTACACCCAGAGAGAGGGAACTGAGTGTGGATCACAACATAACGTTTTCACTCTTTTTGTTGCTGTTTGCTTGCATTTTGTTTTTTCTCTTTTTTTTTTTTTCCTTTTTGATCTGATTTTTCTTGTTCCCAAGATAATTGTGGAAATTCATATAGAAGAACAGCACATGTTTAATATATATTGGGTTACTTGCCCTCTAGGGGAATAGGTGAGGGTAAGGGAAGGGGAAAAAAATTGGAACAAAAGGTTTTCCAGGAGTGAATGTTGAAAATTATCTGTGCATATGTTTTGAAAATAAAAAGCTTTAATAATAATAAAAAATTAAGAACAGTTTGACAAAGGTGTGTGCCTTTCCTTCAACCAGAGCATCCGAAGGTCCATTCAACCCTCTCTTTCCTTGGGAAAGCTGATGTGCCATTAACCCATCCTCTCTTCCAGCAAAAGCCAAACTTCAGAGCTTCTTCCAGTATTTCTCCCTGCCAGAGAGATATCCTGGATTACAAATGCTTGCTAGCTATCCGACATCTTTCTTTCTTCAAGGTTCAGCTCAAGCACACAAGCAATTAGCACTCTTCCTCTGGATACAACGAAAACTTGACTTGGAAGAGCCAGTAGTTAAATTTTTACTGTGAAAATTTTACATCACGGAAATCAGCAAGCTACATATTCGGCTTTGATTTATTGCTTGGGATGGGGGAGGGGTGGAGTAGAATCGGAAAAGGCTTTGTAAGGAGGGAGTACTCGGGCTGAGCTTTGAAGGAAAATGTCTGACCCAGGCAATTAACGTTTTTTCCTGGGTGTGCTGGAGACCCAATTTGGGATAGACAATTGTTAAATTTTCAATGTGAGAATTTTACTCTTCGGAGATCAGCAAACTACAAGTTAGGATTTGATTTATTGTTTTATTACTTGATCGAGACTCTAGATTTAAGAAAGTGACGGGTTTACAAGAAAGTAATAAAGAAAATGTTAATAATGCAAATTAAACTAAAAGTGTGTGCAGCATACAATCTCTCTCTTCTGCTTCCAGTCAATTATTAAACAAGTGGAAGCACTTTCACTCCATCTCTTCCTCCAATTTTGTATTTACTTTGGGGCTGTATCTTTCTGTAACAAATCAGCTGCTTAAAAACTGGGATTTTTTTCCTTTCCATCTAATTATCTCTCGTGCCTAGCGTGGAGCCTTGCACACAGCAAGAGCATAATAAATCTTCGCTGAGCTGCTGACTTCTTTTCGACCTCCCTCCTGGTATCGTTTCTTTGGGTTCAAACCCATCTCAAACGTCAGGCAGGCTAATGATTTTTTAAAATTAATTATATTTTATTTATTTTAACTTTTTTTTTTTTTTAATATTTGAGTTCCAAATTCTCTCTCCTTCCGGCTTCACACACACACACACACGCAAGCGCGCGGAGAATGCAAGAAATGCGATATTAATTATACATGTGAAATCATCTCATTCGGGTTAATGATTCCTGGAACACTTTCCCCTGCCCTATGAAATGATGGCTAGCATTGCGTGATCTCCTACGTCCTTCCTGGTGGGGAATACAATTCCTCCCTCCCTTTTCTCGCGCGCCTGAGCACAAGCTGCGCTGTCCGAATTAGACCGAGCCAGGAACTACAAGTCCCAGAGGGCTCCCTTAGAGACCCTTTCCCGTCGCGCCCCTGGCGCGCCTGCGCAGTGACTCAGGCTCAAGATTCCCATTTCCCGCCAAACTGTATCTGGGGTTCCTCTTCCCGCTGCTGGTGCTGTAGGGCAAAACTCCGAAGTTCATGGAGGCTTTTGACCCCGCCGAGCTGCCCGAGCTGCTCAAGCTTTACTACAGGAGGCTCTTTCCCTACTCCCAGTACTATCGCTGGCTCAATTATGGCGGAGGTGACCGGGGAATGGGTTCCTAGGTTGGGGGGAGGGGAGGAGAGAACCTTGGGGGAATCCGGGATTGGGGTGAAGCCATCTTCAGTCACTTTGAGTGACTCGGTTACCCCGCTCTGAGACCTGGCCGCCTTGGTCATGGCACGTAGGAAGCGCTGTATAACTACTAGTTATCGGCATCTTTGTTGAAGCGCTCTGTGAAAGTTATGTCATCCTTGTTGTTGAAGCGCTCTGTAAGTTATGTCATTTTTGTTGTTGAAGCGCTCTGTAAGTTATGTCATCCTTGTTGTTGAAGCGCTCAGTGAAAGTTGTGTCATTCTTGTTGAAGTGCTCAGTGAAAGTTGTCATCCTTGTTGTTGAAGCGCTCTGTGAAATTTGTCATTTTTGTTGTTGAAGCGCTCAGTGAAATTTGTGTCATTCTTGTTGTTGAAGCGCTCTGTAAGTTATGTCATCCTTGTTGTTGAAGCGCTCTGTGAAAGTTGTCATCCTTGTTGAAGTGCTCCGTGAAAGTTATGTCATTTTTGTTGTTGAAGCGCTCTGTGAAAGTTATGTCATCCTTGTTGTTGAAGCGCTCCGTAAGTTATGTCATTTTTGTTGTTGAAGCGCTCAGTGAAAGTTGTGTCATTCTTGTTGTTGTTGAAGCGCTCAGTGAAAGCTGTCATCCTTGTTGTTGAAGCGCTCTGTAAGTTATGTCATCCTTGTTGTTGAAGCGCTCTGTGAAAGTTGTCATCCTTGTTGTTGAAGCGCTCAGTGAAATTTGTGTCATTCTTGTTGTTGAAGCACTCTGTAAGTTATGTCATCCTTGTTGTTGAAGCGCTCAGTGAAATTTGTGTCATTCTTGTTGTTGTTGAAGCGCTCAGTGAAAGTTGTCATCCTTGTTGAAGTGCTCCGTGAAAGTTATGTCATTTTTGTTGTTGAAGCGCTCTGTGAAAGTTATGTCATCCTTGTTGTTGAAGCGCTCCATAAGTTATGTCATTTTTGTTGTTGAAGCGCTCTGTGAAATTTGTGTCATTCTTGTTGTTGAAGCGCTCTGTAAGTTGTCATCCTTGTTGTTGAAGCGCTCTGTAAGTTGTCATCCTTGTTGTTGAAGCGCTCTGTAAGTTATCATCCTTGTTGTTGAAGCGCTCTGTGAAAGTTGTCATCCTTGTTGAAGTGCTCCGTGAAAGTTATGTCATTTTTGTTGTTGAAGCGCTCTGTGAAAGTTATGTCATCCTTGTTGTTGAAGCTCTCCGTAAGTTATGTCATATTTGTTGTTGAAGCGCTCAGTGAAAGTTGTGTCATTCTTGTTGTTGTTGAAGCGCTCAGTGAAAGTTGTCATCCTTGTTGTTGAAGCGCTCTGTAAGTTATGTCATCCTTGTTGTTGAAGCGCTCTGTGAAAGTTGTCATCCTTGTTGTTGAAGCGCTCAGTGAAATTTGTGTCATTCTTGTTGTTGAAGCACTCTGTAAGTTATGTCATCCTTGTTGTTGAAGCGCTCTGTGAAAGTTGTCATCCTTGTTGAAGCGCTCAGTGAAATTTGTGTCATTCTTGTTGTTGAAGCACTCTGTAAGTTATGTCATCCTTGTTGAAGCGCTCAGTGAAAGTTGTCATCCTTGTTGTTGAAGCGCTCAGTGAAATTTGTGTCATTCTTGTTGTTGTTGAAGTGCTCAGTGAAAGTTGTCATCCTTGTTGAAGTGCTCCGTGAAAGTTATGTCATTTTTGTTGTTGAAGCGCTCTGTGAAAGTTATGTCATCCTTGTTGTTGAAGCGCTCCATAAGTTATGTCATTTTTGTTGTTGAAGCGCTCTGTGAAATTTGTGTCATTCTTGTTGTTGAAGCACTCAGTGAAAGTTATGTCATCCTTGTTGTTGAAGCGCTCCGTAAGTTATGTCAACCTTGTTGTTGAAGCACTCAGTGAAAGTTATGTCATCCTTGTTGTTGAAGCGCTCTGTGAAAGTTATGTCATCCTTGTTGTTGAAAGCGCTCTGTGAAAGTTGTCATCCTTGTTGTTGAAGCGCTCCGTGAAAGTTATGTCATTTTTGTTGTTGAAGCGCTCAGTAAGTTATGTCAACCTTGTTGTTGAAGCACTCAGTGAAAGTTATGTCATCCTTGTTGTTGAAGCGCTCTGTGAAAGTTATGTCATCCTTGTTGTTGAAGCGCTCAGTGAAAGTTGTCATCCTTGTTGTTGAAGCGCTCTGTGAAAGTTATGTCATCCTTGTTGTTCAAGCGCAATGTTAGATATCATTTTCATTGTTATTGATGAAGTTTAAACATTAGTTATCATTATTTTTGAAGCGCTATGAAAAACTAGCGATCTTTATTATTGCTGAAACTCCATGTAAATGCTAGCTATCAACATTATTGGATTTGAAGCACTATGTAAATATTAGCCATCATTATTGTTGAATCATTATATAAATGTCAGATGTCATCATTGTGATTAACAGTGAGGTTAAATGATCTGTCCAGGGTCACACAGTCAGTCTGTATTTGAGGCAAGATACGAAGCCCAGTGTTCCGGACTCTGGGGCCAGCCCTGCTTACTTTTCAGTGCTGCTACTCACATCTCCCACATTTCAGTTACTTAATGAATTCTGACTGGATTGGATTAGATTTTGTTCTGCTCGCTCCCAGAATACCGAACTAGGAATATCAAGTAAAAGTTGAAGAGGAAGAAAGATTAAGCTTGGCTGAAAGGGAAGAACTTCCTAACATTTTTTTTTTTTAATTTTATTAGTATGTTATTTTTCCAAATACATGCAAAGATAATTTTTAACATTCATCTTTGGAAAACCTTGTATTCCAGGTTTTTCTCCCTCTCCTCCCCCCTCCACCTTCCCCACAGCAGGAAGCAATCCAATATAGGTTAAACATGTGCAGTTCTTCTAAATTCATATTCATCAAGCTGCAAAAAAAAAAATTAAAAAAAATAAAATCAAAAGGGAAAAAAAGCAAGCAAAGAACAACAAAGGTGAAAATACTGTTCTTTGATCCACATTCAGTTTCCATAGTTCTCTCTTTGGATGTGGATGGAACTTTCCATCACAAATCTATTGTAATTGTCTTGAATAACTTCAAAGTTAGATGTTTCTAAAAGTAATAGCCTGTCTTTAAGTGAGCCCGTCTATACTTAAGATCCTTAAGCAAAAGCCGGATGAATACTTGATAGTGTTGTAAACTGGGTTCTTGTTTAGTTCCGGGTTAGACTAGCTGCCTCCTGAGATCTCTAAGATTTTGTGAATTCTTCCCCTTCTCTCCTCCTCTTCTTCCCCCACTGCCCTTGTATCCCCATCTATTGAGTATCTCTGCTTAGAGTTGAGGAAATTTCAGCATTGAAATCCTAGAGTTCTGAGTTCCAGAAGACCTAAGCTATAATTCACCTTTCACCTGGAGAAAATGAGAGGGTTGGAATGGAATTTTGATCCGTTGATCTTACATCTATGAAAAGAGATGCTCCTGTATCATAACCTTCTGGGTCCAGAAAGGAAAAAGACCTTCTAATTATCTAATTCAACCCTCCTTTTTGCAGATGAGAAAATTAAGTCTAAAGTGACTAGTGACTTTCCCAAAATCATATAGGTGACCAGGTGAGCCAGGATTTGATCCCAGGTCTCCATATTCAAGGTCCTTTCCACTATACCAAGAACAGAACTTAATATCTTCCTCTATCTAATATAGCCTATGAAATTTAATTATTAATCCTAAGAAAGCCCCTTGAAGGACTAAAAAGGTAAAACTTTTTTTCTTAATGCTTTATGTCATCCAAAACATTCAAATAAGTAAAAATGATCTTGCATAAACCATTATTTCTATAATTTGTTTTCCAAATTGTTTATAATTTGTTTTCTTAGGCATATTGATTTTAGCAAATTTGTTCCCTATTGCTCTTTTTTCCTAAATATTTTTTCAGATTTTTCTCCTTTTTGTCTTTCCATCTTCTGAAAAGAGAATTATTCAGTTATTTTCTCATCTGTATGTTGTTCTACATCAGTGTTCTCCAAATTTTAAAAAATCATTATTTTCCCCCCTAAGGCAATTGGGGTTAAGTGACTTGCCTCGGAAGTATTAAGTATCTGAGGTTAGATTTGAACTCAGGTCCTCCTAACTTCAGGGCTGGTGCTCTATTCACTACACCAAGTAGCTGCCCCAAAATCATTCTTCGAAATATAACTCTAATATAGGGATAGGAATAGTATTGGATCTGTTCAGTGAGGAAGTTCCCTCTGCCAATACAATTTGTAAACCCAGGGAGTTCCCTAAAGGACTGAAAGATTAAGTTGCCCAGTGTTAAAGGTGCCAAGTATGTGTAAAGGATGAAATCTCCTCTCTTCCCACATATGTCAATTTAATTATTTATGAATTATATATGTATACATTTATAAATTATACATATTTCTAAAAATATTTTTCATTTATAAACTGTGGTACTTAATTAAAAGTTGAAATATAGATGAAATCAATAATATTTCAAATAATTTTAATTTTATTAACAGTTCATTAAATCTCTGCCATCATAAAAACATTTTCAATCACTGCAAGGTAATTGAATATGGTTTATTATTTTTAAAATTTTTGGTTCAATAATTTGTAATGCTGCAATTAAATTGCAATATTACTGAAAGTGAAAGAACACATGAGGGTACCATTGTCAACCATTTCACATCTTAGGATTCTCACTCTTCAATACATTTTGTTAGCAGTAATAAGTTAGTTTTCCCAAATGTTTCCTTAAATACATATAAGTGCCAATTATGTCTATAGCACATCCTGATAATCAGCATTTGATTGTCTGTAAATAAACTCTGGGACTAGGTAGAACCTGAATCATACAATTGACATTTGGGGAACACTTGGTATGTAGAACTACATTCTACTTACTTAAGGAAGCATTGTGGTTAGAAATCTACACTAGAAATATGACTGATTGAACGAGTCTATTTAATTGACTATATCTACTGTCTAAAAATCAGAAGTGGGCATATTATATTAACCATGCTAGAATACTTATTTGAAGTCTGCTTATAAGCAGCTCTTCCTGGAGTATTGCCTTGTTTTAAATTCTCTTGCCTTATTCTGTGCCCCCTCTTCCCAAGTAACAAGGCAACTACAATTCTATGTATATGTGGCTTTTTTTTTTTAATTTCTATAGCACCTCGAATAATGCTTTTCACACTTAACTGATACTTATTCAATGAAATTTAATAAACCTTCATTATTTATTAAATCAATTAATGTTATATCTGCTTTGGGCTGAAAAATGAAAAGATCTTCACAAATTTGAAATTTAAAAGTGAAACTTGTATTTTGCAGTGGTAAAGAATTATTTTCAGCACCGAGAGTTTTCATTCACATTGAAAGATGATATATACATTCGCTACCAGTCTTTCAACAACCAAAATGAGATGGAAAAGGAAATACAGAAATTGAATCCATACAAAATTGATATTGGAGCAGTGTATTCCCACAGAGTAAGTATCTATGCATTTTTACTGAGTATATTGGGCCCTCAGTCTTGATGAGGTAAACATTTGGTATATATTCACAATGTTACTAAAGAAACACAACTAAGGCCAGTTTTACAAGTTCATTAAACTGGAATTTACTGAGAATAAAAGTGATATGGGCAGACCTAAGTTTTCACAGAGTCACTTTGGCAGCTTTGTGGAGAATGGATTACATTATGGAGAGAACTGAAGCAGAAGAACAATTAGGATACTTTTTCTATAGTTAAGGCAAGAGGTGCTAAGGGGCAAAACTAGGCTTTGTGAATGGAGAAAGGGACAAATGCCAGAAGTGCAGGGGAGGGGGGGTGTCAGAATAGGGATGGGCTGGTTGGGGCTTATCCCAAAGATTGGTCACATATATCCCCAAAGTATTCCAGTCTCACTTTGGAAACCACTCACTGTTCTGAGACGGTGACTTGTTAGTAATTGAAATTGGTTAAATTCAAATGTGAGTTGGCAATTGAGGCTCAGTGTATTGTACATTGTTGCTTTTGTTGTTGTTCAGTTGTTTAGTTTTGTCCTACCCCTCGGGATCCTCAGTAGGGTTTTCTTGGCAAAGATGCTTATAGGAGGGTTTGCCATTTCCTTCTCCAGTGGATGAATGCAAACAGAATTAAATTACTTAACTAGGGTCACATAGCTAGTAAGTATCTGAGGCTAGATTTGAACTTAAGTCTTCCTAACTGGCAACTGGATGGTGCAGTGGCTGGAGCCTAGGGACTTGGAATCAGGAAGACTCATCTTCAGTTCAAATATAACTTCAGACACTTAAATTAATTGTGTGATTCTGAGCAACCTTGTTCGCCTCGGTTCCTCATCTGTAAAATAAACTAGAGAAGAAAATGACAAATCACTCCAAGATCTTTGTCAAGAAAACCCCCAAAAAAGGATCACAAAGAGTCAAGAGTTTGGACCAACTGAAAAGACTCAATAATAAAAACTTCCTCATTCCAGGTCAGGCACTAGTTTAATAAAGTTGATTCAAAGGTTGGATGGGAAGACCATAGGATTTGAGAGGATAGTAAGAGGAACTTTGTTTTCCTCAGACTAAATCTGAATTGATTAAAAAAAAAAAAAAAAAACTTAAATTTTAAAATAACTTTAAAGACCTATTGTTTGATAACTTTTATGTACAGTAATCAAATAGGCTTAACTCAAATGCCTCCTCTTTACAAGATCCCTCCCTAGTCACTAAAAAGTAGGTCTCAGCTTTTGAATAGATTTTAGTATTTTACATCTCTCTAGTGCATTTGCATTTATTAAAGACCTAGTATGTGTAAGGCAGTGTTCTGAGAACTAAGATACAAAAACAAAGTCATCTTTACACTCAAGAAGCTTATATTCTCCTGAGAAAATAAAAGAAATACATGAAAATAAATACAAAAGTAATTTCATGAGGGAGACAGTGCCATTAATTGAGAAACAAGAAATGTCTTAAGTATGAGGTAACACTTAAGCTGTATTTTGGAAGGTTCTTTAAGGGGACATTCCAAGTGTTGGGGCTACTTGTATAAGGGCTTGGAGCCATACATGCAATGTATATAGGGAACAGTAAGTAATACAATTTACCTGGAAAAGAAATTGGATGAAGGAGAATGATATAAAATAAAATAAAAATAAGCAGTAACTAGATTGTGGTGAATGTTAAATGATAGGCTAAAATATTTGCATTTTATTCTCAAGAACTTTTTTTTTTCTTTTTTTGCTGAGGAGGCATTTGGAGTTAAGTGACTTGCCCAGGGTCACAGAGCTAGGAAGTATTAAGTGTCTGAGACCAGATTTTAACTCAGGTCCTCCTGACTTCAGGGTTGGTGCTCTAACCACTGCGCCATCTAGCTGTCCCAAGGAAAAATATTTTAATTTCATTGACCTCTTGTATGGCTGCCCTAGCCATCTACTCCCTAAGATCATAACTTAACCAGGTATCTTCAGCTGTTATAGCAAGAAAAATTATCCACTTATGGTGTTCCTACCTCTTGATCTCCCATCACCCCCTCCACCTCCTCATCTTGTAGCTATATATGTTAGAGTGTGCATGTTCTCCATTTCAAGGTAGTGTCTAGTTAATTACTAGTCTGCTAATAAGGGTTCTCCTATATTTCCGAGTACACACTTCATTTTTTGCAGGGAATAAGTAAACAGCACAAAATAGTTATGTTTTCTTTCCTCAAAAACCTTCCCTTTTCCATCAAGGGCATCTTGTCTCCCTAACTTTCAGCTTCATTGTTCTTATCTTCTCGTTCAACTGAAATTATTCTTTTCAAAGTTACTAGTTATCTCCTAATTGACAAATCTAGTAGCTTTTTCTCACTCCTCATCTTTCTTGACCTCTTTGCAACATTTGACATTTTTTAATATCTTCTCTTCTCTGGGTTGTTCTAGCCCTACTTTTTCTTTTTGACCATTCTTCAGTCTTCCTGACTGGATTTTCATTCATCTCCTGTCTTTTAATTGGATGTTCTCCTCAAGCTTCTCTGTATTAGGCACTCTTTTATTCTCATATTTGGTGATTTCATTAGCTCCAAAAGATTTAACTATTATCTCCATGGATGTGACCCCAGCTCTATATATGCAGCTCTAATGCCCTCTGAGCTTAAGTCCAGCATCATCAGTGACTTCTCAGACATTTCAAGTTGGACAATCCATAGACATCTCAAAATCAGTGTATCCAAAATAGCACTTATTGTCTTTCCCCCAAAACCCTTCCCTCATCCAAATTCTCCTAGTTCTATTGAGGATACCATCATCCTGTCCATCAAAGGGATGGATGTGAGATGTAGAGTCAAAAAAGTTAGTAACTGAATGGCAGGTAGATGGAAGAATTAAGGATGGCTCCAAGATCAGAAACCAAGATAATGGGAAAAGTAATGGGAGGGGATATAACATTTTAGAAATGTTGAGTTTGAAGAGCCAATTGGACAACCTGGGAAATAGGTCTAAGAAACAGTTTGTGATGCAAGTCTGGATATAGGTTTGGGGATCAAACATAGAGGTGATAATTGAATCTAAGGCACCTGTGACAGGATTGGCAATGGGGATGGGCAAAAGAGAGAAGATTCTATGTGGGAGAAAAAGATCCAAGACACCTTGTAGGGTGGTGCCTAGGCTTACTAGGAAGGAGGATGACAAAAAAAGGTAACAGAACTTAAAAAAAAAAATAGTGTCATCTTTATCAAGGGCAAAGTATATAACCAGGAGGATGTTATTAGGAATGTACTTGTGAAGCTTAAGGAATTATATAAATATAAGTTATTGTCATTATCTCATATTATACTTGCATAGGTATAAATATAAGCTTCAAAGTTGTAAATTCTATGGGGGCAAGGACTATGTCTATCTAAATTTTGCATCTTTCAACACTTAGCAGAGTACTCCAACAGAGTAGGCACTTAATCATGTGTTTTTAAATTGAACTCAAAGTCCTTAGAATAATTTAAAATTAGCACATTGCTTATATTACAATATTTATAAGTATTGGAAAACATTTATCTTAAGATTAAACATTATAATAATGTATATTGAGGACCCATATGAACTATTTAGCAAACCCTATCTTTAGTATACAGTGGGGAAATAAACAAGGCAAAACCCTCATTAAATTATCACAAATTGCTAATTTGTAAGATCCAAATTAATGAGATTTCACTGATTTAACCTGAACATTTGTGACTTCATTTTGGTCACTCTTCTATTTGTGGTAATTAGCAGTAGAGCAAATGAAAATGCTTGCTTGAAATTAATAGGTTTCTTTTTTTCTTGTTCACAGCCCATTCAACATAATACAGTGAAGCTAGGGGCTTTTCAGGCTCAGGAAAAAGAGCTGGTATTTGACATTGACATGACAGACTATGATGATGTGAGGAGGTGTTGTAGGTAAGGACAGACATCTCGGAGCTGGCTGGAGGGGTTCTCATGGCAGTTAGTCACTAATTGTTGCTCTGCTTCAGTTCTGCAGATATATGTTCTAAATGCTGGACCCTTATGACAATGGCCATCCACATCATAGACAGAGCTTTAAAAGGTAAAATATCTCACATGGTTTCTGAATTCTAGACACTATATTTTAGAAGGGACGTGCAAGCTGTAGCACATAAAGAGAAAGGCAACCAAGATAGGGAGAGGACTCAAATATGTCATGGGGAGAATAGTTAAAGGTACTAATAATAGTTAGCATGAAGTAGAATAAACCTAGGGAGGCTGTTTTCAAATATGTGAAGAATTATTATATGGAAGAATGAGTAGATTCTGTAAAACTGCAGAAAATGTAGCCATTGAGTTTCACTGGAAGGTTCTAGAGCTATTTTTCACCTCATTACAACAGAGAAAATTTCTGAATTTAGATTAATAGTTTTCTTCTGAGCATTGGTTTATACTACTGCAACTTTTCATGACCCATTTGGGATTCTCTTAGCAAAGCTACTGAAATTATTTGCCATTCCCTTCTTCAACTCATAGATAAGGAAACAGGCAAACAGGATTAGGTGACTTGCCCAAGGTACATAGCTAGAGAGTGTGTGGGAAGATGAGCCTTCATGACTTCAAGCTCAGTACTCTATCTACTTTGCCACCTAGCTGTTCTTCTATTGCTATAGCATCTTTTTTTTTTTTTTTTCATTAGTTCTCAAGATGTCCTAATGTGTTATTATCCTTAAACATGTGATACAAAAAGTGTTACAGTGAATTGCACTTACAAACATGACCAGTGCTTTTCTTTTTAAGAAGATATGCATGGATTTATTAGAAGAAAAAACACCCAATTTTTTTCTCCACAGAGGACTTTGGATTTAAGCATTGCCTCTGGGTATATTCTGGAAGGAGAGGTGTTCATTGCTGGGTGTGTGATGAAGCAGTCAGAAAATTATCCTCTGCTGTACGTTCTGGGATAGTAGAATATCTAAGTCTTGTCAAGGTATGGTATCCTTAATTACAATTAAAATTTAGTGCTGTCAAATATCCTTAACTCTGGAATATTTAGTGGTACAGAAAATGAAAGCTTAGAACTATCTTTATTATGACAAGTATATCCTTTAGAATATTCTATTCTAGAATAAATTTAATTATAAATAGCTGGTTTTATTTGGAAACTATGGGACAATTTGATATTTCAGACTTGCATGTAAGTTTTTACCATTATAGTAAAAATGGAAGTTAATTTGTTTTTCCTATTCATTTGTGTCAAGTGAAATTATCATATAAAATTGCAGATATTGGGACAGTATGTTAAATAGCTTCCCAGCATCCACGTTTAATCTCTTGTACAGTTACAAAAAATAATAGGATTTCCTGATTTTTTTTTAATTTGCTTGTACATAAATAGTTCTTTTTAAAATTATTTTTCAGGGAGGAGAAGATATGAAAAAGAAGGTTCATCTGAGTTCAAAGATTCACCCTTTCATCAGGTCTGTTTAAAAAGACACTGTGTAATTCAAAATTTTCTTCATGTTTTCTGAGAACATACTTTGTAGAAACATATTTCATGTGAAATATTACCTTTTTTTATTTTATTTTACCAATTTCTACTTGCCTTTTAAATTGCTATTATGTGATTAAAATAAATTGTTCAAAATTAAGCCTATGAATTATGTTCTTTAGACTGCTACTTCTGCTATCTTGTCTGTGGCTACTTCTGACATACAGTATTGTGGGCTTTAACAGTTAATTAACATTTGTAAATCTAAATATCAATTCAATGAAATTGAATAATTAAACCCATTAAATAATAGAATCTGTATGTGTGCATGTTGATGATAATGGATCTGTGATTTTTATCTTATAGAAAATCAGTAAACATAGTAGAAAAATATTTTGAAGAATATGCCCTGCTTGGTCAAGATATTCTTGAAAATAAAGAGAACTGGAATAAAATTCTAACACTTGTTCCTGAATATATCCTTTCTAAAAAATTATTAAACCAGCTATCTTCATCTGTGATACTATGAATAATTGTTTTCTGCCCTATTTTAGTCCTTTTTATCCTTCACATCTCAATGTAATTTTTTTCTGCCTTCTGGATTTCTTTCCTTCATTTACTAAGGAACTGTGAGAATAGTAACAAAAAATTGACATTTAGAAAATCTAGCCAGATTCTTTTAAAAATTGTGTCTCTAAAATAAAATGTGCACTTACCCCCTAAATATTTTCAGATTTTACACATTCTTATAAGTATCCATTATATAAATCATGTTTGGGAATTTATCTTATTTATGTCATAAGCTAAAGTTCCAGTTTCTTAACTTCCTGTCACCTCTTCATGCTGAGCTTCAGCAAGGATTCCAGAAGTTTCATAATTCTGTACAACGCTGGGAACATTTGAAACAAGTAGTGACCAAATATCGGGTATGTTTGCTAAAATATTTGGTTTTGGAAAGGAAAAAATATAATTTATTGAGTGTTCATTTTTTTTCTTAGTATGTTGAAAATGGCTGGTCATTTTCACCTTGCAAGAAGAAACAGATGCAGCATGGGCTAGTTGGTCTTAGTCAGGAAAATGAGGTTTGAGTCTTTTTGCCATATTGGCCTATGACTTTTAACATGTGACCTAAGTGGTTCAAGTGGTATTTTAAAACTGTATAGTGAGATGACTGAGGCCAGTTCCAATGATCTTGTGATGAAAAGAGCCATCTACACCCAGAGAGGACTGTGGGAACTGAGTGTGAATCACAAAATAGCATTTTAATTTTTGTTGTTGTTTACTTGCATTTTGTTTTCTTTCTCATTTTTTTTCTTTTTGATCTGATTTTTCTTGTGCAACAAGATAATTCTATAACTATATATTTTAACATGGTTAACATATATTGGATTACTTGCCATCTAGAGGAGGGGGTGGGGGGAAGAAGGGGAAAATTTGGAACACAAGGCTTTGCAGGGATCAGTGTTAAAAATTATCCATGCATATGTTTTGAAAATAAAAAGATTTAATAAAAAAATTAGCATAATAACAAGACATAGTTGCATCTACATCTATGTGTATATATGTATTCATAGAGATCTAGATCTCTAGAAACAGATTTAATATATATATATTAACATATATATAATATGTACATAATTTAGACATACATATAGATATTGACCTCTACCTATATATTTAAAGCTAGAGACTTGGATTTAAATTTTTGTTCTATATTCTTACCTTTATAGCACTTGGCAATTCAGATTATCTTCTAAAGCTCAGTTTCCTGAGAGGCAAAATAAGGGTGTTAAAATAGATGATATCTAAAGTCTTCTCCAGGTCTAATATTTTATGATTGTGTTATGCCTTATGTTCTCAATTATTAAATCATTATCTTTGAAACAAAAAATAAATAAAAAATAAAATACTTGAGTAATGTGAGGGAAAAAAAAAAAAAGATGAAGTTGTAAAACAGATACCCATCTGCCTTGATACAGAGAGTTTCTTCATCAGGAGCTTGCTATATCAAGAAAACCACAAAATCAGACAAAAAAAAATATTTTAAAAGGTTCTTTGTTACTTATCACATTGGATTTCTGTTTGTTTTTAAAAGTCTGTCAGAAGTGAGAAATTTGGACAGCACATAGATTGGGAAATCATGCTACAATACTGTTTTCCTCGATTGGATATTAATGTTAGCAAAGGAATCAATCATTTATTGAAGAGTCCATTCAGCGTTCATCCTAAAACAGGTATAATTTAAATAAAAAAACATAAGAAGGAAATGAATATCCTTAAGAGTTTTTATTTTAGCTACAAAGATTTATGGGTGGAATATTTTCTACTGAGATAGGGTGAAGATTTACTATCTAATCATTAATCCAGAAAATAACTTGAGTTAGACATCTTTCTATTTAGTCAATTAGGTATTAACAAATTAAGTTTTAAAAAAAAATTTTTTTTCACATATATATAATGCTAGGTACTGCCCACTAAACAATTGGCACCGACTAGGTATTTTATTAAAAGGTCTTTAATTCACAAATTGGAAGGAAACTTACCAAGATTAAGTTATCTGGCTATTGTTATACTTCTAACTGGTACAGAGTTGGTATTCTTCTCAATTCAGTACGTCTTCATAATTTTCTCAGAAATTATAAAAGACATTTTTAGATCCTTTTTTTGTTGTTGTTGTTTTGATGAATCTGAAGTGTGGATTTAAAATTAAAATTTCCATACTTGGTCATACGTACTATCAAAAAAAAATTTTTTTTATAATTATAAAATTAATTAAAAAAAAAAAAAGTTTCCATACTTGGGAATAGCCATTAACCATTAAGCACAATGCTCAGCCTTTGACATGGGCATCAATGGATATGTTAAAGCAGGATGTGGTTTTTCTCCTAAGAGTGATACATCCTCAAAATTTGTTTTCCTTATAACCTCGTAGGGCTCTAACATAATTTTATCTAAGCTTTTTGAAGCTCTTTTCAATCTATCCCATCTCTGGGTAATGAGTTCAAATAGTACTTACTCTTTAAAAAAAAATAATATTTGCTCTTTAGTTGTCTTAAATTTAACTTTAGCTTTCAAAGTGGTGCCATTCATTTTATCATTCAGAGATTTGATAAACAAGCCAGTGTTCTCTCTGTAAAGATTCTGCATGATTTTTATAAACTTTGTGGTATAACAACTCTATAAGCATTGCTCAAAATGCTTCTAGTTCAGCTTTTCCCCCATTTTATTTTTAGCAAAGTATTTTTGAATAATTTCTTTTAATAGGCAAATTGAAATTATTTGCCCTTTGTTAATAGCAAAATATTAAAGCTATTTTTTTATTTGGATTCTTGTAGGTCGTATTTCTGTTCCTATTGATTTGCAGAAAGTGGATCAGTTTGACCCATTCACCGTTCCCACCATAAGGTGTGCCTTTATTTAAATTTTCCTTAGAAATCTTTATTCTGAGTAGGCTTACTTGGATCCCAAATTAAAATTCTGTGACTATTTGGAAGCAGCATAGTTTATAATATAGCTATTAATTAAGTGATTATATTATAATGACAAACTAGACCCAACTTTGAAGTCTTCTTATTTGTAGCCAGATCTGCCACGAATTAGATATGGTCTCCACTAATGAAGATGATGGGGACAAAGATAATGAAACTGAACCTGATACCAAGCGTCGCACTAGAGGTAGGTTAGTAATATATGGCTGCCTCACTATAACTCACCTTGCCCGTAGTCCTACAAAGATAGACTCACCATAATCAGAATTCTTAATAACAATAATGATGGTATTATAGCATCAACAGGTATTTTTTTAAGTGCCTGTTATATACCATTCACAGTACTAGGCACTGAAGATATAAAAGTACAAAGAAAGGATCAAGGATGCATTGTAATGCATCACCTATTAGTGTTATTGAGTAATTAGTCACTTTTCACATATTGTTGATTCAGCATTCTGGTCATCCATTAGCACTATTGAACTAGTTTTTTTGTTTGTTTTTGTTTTGTTTTTTGCTGAAGCAATTGGGGTTAAGTGATTTGCCCAAGGTCACATAGCTAGGAAGTATTTGAGGTTGGATTTGAACACAGGTCCTCTTGACTTCAGGGCTAGTGCTCTACCCACTGCACCATCTAGCTGCCCCTGAAGAAGTTTTCTGATAGACCTCTCTATCTTTGAAATCTCCCCTTTTCAGGTTTATCCTTAGTATTACTTTTAAAATAAATCTATATATTCAAAGATCTCTTAATTATCTCATCAAAAGTTTTCAGTGACTCCCTATTTCCTTTCCAAGAACTTTGAAACTTTTCTACTTTGCATTCAAGGCCTTCCACAATATAGCAACAGCACATACATCTAAGTTTATCTCATATTAGTCTCTTCCTGTGCATTCCACACTTGGGCCTAATTGGACAACTCTTGATACTGTCACTTTACTATTTTTACTGATATTGCTTTCCTAGAATGGTTTCCCTGCATTTTTAAAATGCTATGTCAACCTTTACAAATAACAAATAACATTTCTTCTATAAAATCTTCCCTTATCCCTTTGAATAATATTTTTTCCCCTCAGATCTCCCATACCACTTTGCATTGCAACTCTAGTACATTTAGCTTTCGGTGATATGTATTAAAGAAGGTTAAATTTTAAATGGGCCAGTAGATACCACCTGATATTATTTCAGCTATCCAGGTTTTTATTATGGCAATTCCAGAGACTAGGTAATTTTGTTTCATTAGAAATGATATTTCCATAGTAGCTAGTTTAATTGACTTTCAGCCCTTAGAGAAAAAAAATCTAACTAGGGAAATCAGACATGAAACTGTACTGTATTGAAATTTGGGCCACTATACTATTGTAAAGGCATATACAATAGTAGATGAATAAAGTAGAAATATTTTGCCTGTAAAAAATAAGAGTTAGAGAGGAATTTGACAAGTATCTTCAGATATTTAGATTGCATGGAAAATGAAATATGTATATTCTGTGTAGCTGCAAAAGATAGAACCAGCACCACTGGGTAAGAATAGCAGGGAATCAATTTTTAAATCAGTATGAGGATTTGTCTAAGAATCAGAACTATCCCAAAGTAGGATATCCCAACGCCTTGTTGGGTGGCGTAATAATAACAGTGATTTACATAAAAGATGTATTCTTTTTTTTTATTTTTATTTTTAATTTTATCTGTTCTTGGACATTGCAAGCTGAGCTTTGGTGACTATGTCAAGAACATTGTCAAAAGAGTCCTTGCTTTGAGTGGAAACTTGAACTAAAATTCATTGATTTCAAAGGTCCCTAAGTTATGGGTAACCACAAAGAAGCAGCTAAATGGCTCAATAGATAGTGTTGGACTTAAATCTTGCCTCACACACTCACTTGGTTATATGACCCTGGGAAAGTCACAAGTTCACTCAGCCTGTTTCCTTATTTGTAAAATAAGGAATAACACTTAAGTCATAGATCTTAGGATGAAATTAGATAACAAATGAAGTACTTTACAAATCTCAAAGTACTAAATAAATGCAAGTTATTATTATTATGGATCTAGGTTATGTGAGTTGCTACTAGAGTTATCACCTAGTTCAACCCACTCATTTTACATATGAAGACACTGGGGCCCAGAGAAATTAAGTGACCTGCTAAAGGTCACAGAGCTAGTAAACAATAGTAGTAGGATTTAACCTAAGGCCCACTGCCTCTTTTTCTGTACATGATGATTCCATAACTCATGCAGTCCCTTAAGTACCATAACTTAGGGACTTTTGACCTGTTTGCTTCAGTTTTCTTATCTGTAAAATGACCTGTAACATTTTAGATTTGTTTTATTTGTTTTAAATTAAGCCTGCTTAAGTGAACTTCTGTAGGGATACTCCTAGACTACTGTAGAAACTCAGTATGAGATAGACCTGCAATGCTTCCTTGCCAAAATTCAAAAGTAGATTTTTTTCTTCTCTGAACATGTACAACTCAGATATTATCATGCAAAAGAGAAGAAAATTCAATATAAAACCTTTGCTTCACATACTTTGAAAAGAATGTATATTCTGTCAGCATCACATTCTTAATGTTTCATTATAATATAATCATAATCATAAATATAATCATAGGTTGGATCACCTAAAATATATTGCTCTTTCAGGAAACCAGTTATTAGAAGCCAAAGTTTCTAAGATGAAGAACCTTTAATAAATAGTCATTTGATTTTGCCTATTAGTAGAATGACTAGGAAAGCAATCAACCAAACTGGAGTGGGGTATATTAAAGAACATTCATACGCTTCATAGCCTTTGATGCTAAAATGCTGAGTTGAACTCGTTTTATTTGTCCCTTAGATTATAAGAAGACCAGTCTGGCTCCCTATGTGAGAAGTTTTGAACAATTTTTAGAAGAATTAGATAAATCCAGAAAAGGAGAACTTCTGAGGAAGAGTGGTAAGTGTTCAGAAATTAGCAAACTTTCAATGGCCTTCTCCTTTTAATATGGAATTAAGTGTAGGGAAAGAGTAAAGTATAAGAAGAAGGCAAATGTTTACTATTTCCTCAAAATTTATTGACTTGGCTTTGAGATACTTAAAGTGTTTTTAAAGGTATAATCCCTTTCTCTAGAAGTAGGGAGGACTATAGCAGTATTATGGAAATATAGATTTCTCACTTCCTTTCAAAGCATCTATATGAAAATTTAAGGAACAGAGCCCAACATAGTGCCTCATATATAGTAGGAAATCAATAAATATTTATTGAGAGAATGAACACAATTGTGACTTAAAATTAGAAAGCCACATTAATTGCCATTGTGAAACACTAGTAATATTAAGTTCTAAGTAATTCTGTTGCGTTACATTAATGTACATTGTATTTTTCAGTAAACTAACAGGATTAAGCATTCCTTGAAAGCAATAACATTTAAATGTAAAAATGATTGGTTGTTTCTTAACTATCCTCTGATGTTTCTTTGCTAAAAAAAAATAAATAAGTAAATAAAAACTGTAACTTTCTATTTTAGATGCACAGAGAGATTTCTGAAGACTATGGCTCCTTTTATACCAAAGTGGATTTCTCTGACCTTCAGCCAATAATTCATTGTATCCAACTATGTAATAATATGCTGGACTATACACAATATAATTATTGGGTCTTAGTTTACAAATGTTAACAGCAGTTTATATTGAAAAGGTTCCTAATACCATTAAAAATGTATTCACAAGTATAAGACAATACCTGATAGAAGAGAATTTGGTAATAGATTTAATACCATTTTCAAAGTAGATTCTTTTTTGGAGAAGAGGAATCAGATTTTCAAAGATTCCCATTCATTAGCTTTCTGACATAATTTGTTTACAACAAAAATTTTTGCCTTTGTTACCAAAAAATATTTTAAAGGCAACTGAGTAATAATATATTCAAGATCCTAATTTCAATTCACTGGAAATAGTGAAGAGATTTTCCTGGTAAAGGAAGTTTGTCCTTAAGTGTCAGCCAGCTAAGTTTACTGACCTCTATCTTCAAAGTCATATCAGAACTTTTGTGAGTTTCAGTTGATCAGCCATTCATAAATAGCACGGTCTTTTTTAACTTGTTTTTTCCTTTTTTGAATTTTTTAATTTATACTCTCCCTCATACATGAGCCTTTCCATACAGAACATAGAGTATTGCATGTGAAACTGAATCTCCACTTCATCCTGCTTTTTTAAATAATAAATCGTATGTTACTTTTCAAACTTGCATTTTTTGTTTGGTTGGTTGGTTTTGGGTTTGGGGTTTTTTGTTTGTTTTTTGTTTGTTTGTTTGGTTGGTTTTGCTGAGGTAATTGTGACTTGCCCAGGGTCACACAGCCAGGAAGTGTTAAGTATCTGAGGTCAAATTTGAACTCAGGTCTTCCTGACTTCAAGGCTGGTGCTCTATCCACTATACCAACTAGCTGCCTCCACTTCTATACATTTTTAAAAAATATTTCAATGATCCACTTTATCTGGCATCATTGTTTCTAATCTGCTTTTTCCCCAACCCTCACTTTCCATTCCTCCATTAAAAACTGGAAAAAACTTGTAACACCTAACTTAAACAAAATGAATCCACATAGTGGTCAAGTCCACAAATGTATTATCTCTTTCTGCTCCTTGAGTCCATCACTTCTTTGTCAGGATGTGCCTCACCTCCAGAGACAGTTAGTCATTGCATTGATCAGAATTCTTAAATTTACCCTTCTAGGATTTTTTGTCTCTTAGTTTTTATTTCAGTATCTTTTCTTCTGAAATGCTTTGAAGTTTTCTATTCCATTTCATTTTTTAAAATTTAGCCTTACTATTTTAACACTTGATTCTAAGTATTCTTCAAGACTGTTTCCAAAGAAACTATTTGTAACTATTTGTTGTTTCTGTGTTCTCAAAATTCTTAAAATTAAGGAAAGGTCTAGAAATAAATACTGGCTAACCTTACAAAGACTTAGAGTTATGTGATTAAGAGCACCTTGATATTTTAAAATAGCCAAATACATGGAAAATATTTTTAATTTGATTTCATGCAGATACTTAATTTTGTGATAATATAATCCAAGTAACAGATTCCCTTTATTTACCTTTAAACTTTTAAAATGTTTTCTTAATATTCTTTTTTCACATTAATGCACTTCCTACCAATTCACCTCTCCCTTGCCCCCAAGTAGAAGGCCTTCATTATAGCACATTTATTTCATCAGACAAAACATATTTAAAATATTGTCATATCCAAAAAATGCACATCTGGTTCTTGATCTTTGTTCTATCACTTTTCTACCATCTCTGCCAGTCAATAAATAGCTAATCCATAAACATCTAAGTGCTTATAGGCACTGTTCCAGGGTACTGGGGATACAAATATTAAAAAGTCCCTACTTTCAAGAAGCTTACAATATAGTTTTCCCTCTAAACAAAAGAAAGTTGAAATGAGAGAACCAGTAGAGAAGCCAAAGTCCACAGTAAGTGCCAGTGAATGAGAAAAAAGTACTATTCCTTTCCTTAAATGGAGGAATTTATGGTTCAACCCTCCAAACAGGGGCAGAAGATACTAATGAAGTATGAGAAACAAGGCTAATTGGATATTGCAAGATAATGAGATTTTCCAATGAGGAGTTTACTAGGAGCATGGTGAAACTAAAGTCGGTAGATAGAAAAGGAGATGTCACCACAACATGCCTAGCACTTAGCACGGTGCCAGGTACATTTGTTGTTATCGATAATGTCTGTCCATAGCATGCCAGTCCCTTTTATATTCTACTGTTTCCAAGAATTTCTCCAAGCTCTTTGTCATTGTTTCTAGGACACTCTTTCTAAAACATCCATTAACACCCATTTTTCTTTCTTACTCTTTTTCTTTGGAATATTTTTTATTATTGTTTCTTGACACTATTGTGCCTAGCAGATCTAATCCCTTATATCTTTTCATTACTTTCATTTCATATTTTTCCCCCCCCTGAGGCTGGGGTTAAGTGACTTGCCCAGGGTCACACAGCTAGGAAGTATTAAGTGTCTGAGACCAGATTTGAACTCAGGTCCTCCTGAATTCAGGGCTGGTGCTCTATCCATTTCGCCACCTAACTGCCCCCATTTCATATTCTTAGTGAGCAATATTTAGGTTACACCTTTATGGTCTGATGGTTTTCCTTATTTTCTTCAAGTCTGAATTTTGTAATAAAAAACTCATGATCTGATCTAGTTAGCTCCATGTCTTATTTTTAATCGATCATATGAAGCTTTTAAAAACATCTTTGAGTACAAAGTATATAAACATTCTGATTTCTATATTGACCGACTAGTGTTGTCCATGTATAGACACTTTTTAGCTTGGTGAAAAAGAGCATTTGCTTTTCATAGCAAACAATCTTCACAAAACTCCATCAGGCTCCACCCTGCTTCATTTTGTCAGCCAAGGCCAAACTTGCCTATTACTTCAATTATCTTTTGATTTCCCACTTTAGCATTCTAAACTCCTAGGATGAATATGACTTTTTTTTTCTGGTATTATTTTTAGATATTGTAGGTCTTCACAGAACTGATCAACTTGGCCTTTGGCCAAGACCTGTAATTTGTTGGAGATAGACCTGTAATACTATGATATTGAATGGTTCACCTTGGATTCAAGTAGATATCGTTGAGTCATTTTTGAGATTGTAACCTAGTATTGCTTTTCTCACCCTTTTATTGACTATGAGGGTTACTCTACTTCTAAAGTATTTTTGTCCACAGTACTATATGTTATGATCACCTGAATTAAATCTGCCTGTTCCTGACCATTTAAACTGAGGCAAACAGGGTTAATTAACTTGCTCAGGGACAGCTATTAAGTGTCTGAGGCCACATTTGAACTCAGGTCCTCTTCACTCTATCTATTGTAACACCTTGCTGCCCTGCCTGGCACATAGTAAGTGCTTATTATACATGTATTTAGAGAGAAAGATACAAATATGTATGTATGTGTATACATATATTTATATATAAAAGTATATAAATATTCTATATCTATAAATATATAAGAATAGTTAAATCAATTCACTGCTTCACTAACAGTGTAGTAGTGTGCCTATTCTTCCACCACTGCTCCAAAAATTGCTATTTTTTCCTCTTGTCCTCTTTGCCAATCTGATAGATATGAGTTAGATCCTCAGAATTTTCTTGCTTTTCATAATTAATAATTTGGCATGTTTAATATGGCTATTAATAGCTTTTAGAAATTACTTCATATTCTTTTATCATTTATCTATTGAGGGATGGTTCTTATTCTTGTATATTTGTGTCAGCTCTTTAATATTCCAGATGTTAGGCTTTCAGTGAAGAAATTGGCTATGAAGATTTTTTTCCATTTGTGTAGAAGACTTTTCCATATTATATGATAAAAATATGTTCACTTTATCTTTTATGATAATCACTATCCCTTATTAACAAATTCTCTCCATTTTTGTTGTTGTGACATATCTCCTTTCTTTGTCCTCAAATTTTTTCATGACATGACTTTTTATATTTATGTCAATTATCCATTTAGAGTTTATTATAATATATGGCTGTTACTTAAACTTAATTTTTGTCAGATTTCTATCCAGTTTTCCCAGCAATTTTTATCAAGTAGGGAATCCTTACTCCAACAGTTTGTAGCCCTGAATTTAGTGAATTCTGTAACTATATGTATTTCTACATCTTGTTTACTCATTTGTTCCATTGACCAATTTTTCTATTTTTTAACTAATACCAAGTTGTTTTTAATGTTTTAATGTTTTTAATGATTACTGCCTTATGATATAATTTTAGTGTGAGACCTCCTTCACTGTCAGAGTTTTTTTTTATTATTATTTCTCTTGAAATACTTGACTTTTTGTTCCTCCAGATAAATTTTGCTATTATTTTGTCTATATCTACAAAATAACCCCTTATTTATTTGACTGGCATTATACTGTCTATAAATTAATTTAGATACTATATATCTAGTAGATTAGATACTATGTATATATCATTAGTTACTGTAATATCATTTTTTTATATTTGCACAGCCCAATTTTAAGTCTTTTAAGTCTTTCTTTTACAAAAACAAAATTCTGAACCCCCATATACAATCTGTTACTATGTCTTTTCTATTTTACCTTCATAGCATTTTATATAGTCCCTTTGTCTGGCACTGCAGCCATCTAGATATAGGCCTTTGTCCTCATTCCTTGATTATAACAATAGCTTGCTAGTTAGTCTCCCTACCTCAAGTCTGCCCACTCCTGATAAATGTCCACTTTGCTGTCAAATGGACAGATTTGACCACATTAATCCCTATTTAGTAAATTCCATGACTTCCTTTTACCATTAGGATAAAATAGGACATTCTTTATTTAATTTCTGAAGCCTTTCATAACCCAGTATCTTAGTCCAGTTTTCTTATAGTTTACTCATCCCCATTATTTTGTAGTACATATGCCTTTTTACCGTTCCTTACACATGACACTCCATCGTCTCTCTCTACTCTTGAATGTTCATTGACTGACCCATGCCCAGAACCCTGTCTTTCATCTTTATCTTGTGAAGGTAAAGAAGGCTCTTTTAGTCTCAGCTGAATTTTTACCTTCTGAAAGAAACTTTTCCTAATCCTTAACCTTCATGCCCTCTGAGACTGCCTCCAATTTATTCTGTCATGTCTTATTTGTATGTGGATGTTTGTATGCTGTCTCCTCCATTAGACTGAGTTCCTTGAGAGTAGAAACTGATTTTTGCCTTTGTCACCAGTACTTAAGCACTTAATAGATGCTAGTTAGCTGACTCTATATGTAAGTCTTGGGTCTCTCTTGGTTAATGGACTACCAGATACAATATATTTTATATATCATATACTAATTTTGAATTGTATTTTTTTTTTCTATTTCAGACTACTGGGTTTTTAAAGTAATAGAAAGGCTGTTGATTTCTGAGGGATTTTAGTATGCTTTACTGTAGTATTGTTTTCAATTAATTTATAATTGAAGCTCTAGTGTTCTCTAAGTAAAATCATAATATTATCTGCAAATAGTGATAATTTTGTTTCCTCTTTGTTTCTGCATATTCTCTAAATTTGTTTTCCTGGTATTATTGCTTTGGCTAACATTTCTAAAATTATATCAAAAAATGGTGGTAACAACAAGTACCTTTTCTTTATCCCCTAAGCTTTTGGGGGAGGCCTTTACTATTTGGTATTTCTTCTACCCTTCATTTCCCCACTCAAGATCAAATGTACTGTTCCTTTCTTTCCTGGATGGGGTGTGTCAGTCTATTTCATCCTGGTCACAATTATTATGCCTGTACCTTTCAGATGAAAGTGCCCCTCCTTGGCCACCACTCCTCAGGTTTTCCCTCTCCCCAGTTAGAATTCAGGGTTTAGGAAGGAAGAAACAGTTTTTGCTTTTTTGTTGTTATCTCCCAGCTCTTAGCACTGGGCTTGGCATATAGTAGATACTAAGGATGCCTAAAAAAAGAGAATAAACATCCATCCTTAGCTTCCATTTCAATAGTGAATCAAAAAATCTTGAGAATTGAAATTTTTTGCTTGGATAACTACAAATAAGAGGACAGGCCATTCATCCAATCCAGGAAGCATTTATTAAGTGCAGGAGTGTTGCATTGTCCATACAGGGATGCAGCTCACAAGCCCATGCCACAGTCCAAGGCAAGAAGGAGCACTAGCATACTAGAACTCATAGCCAAAAGGGGACAAGAATCCTAGTTAGAATTTCAGAGTAGGTAAGAATGCTTAAGGTCATTCATAAACCATAACAGGCCAAGCAAACAATCATGGCAGCACCTCTCTTTAGATCATATCATCTTGGAAGAATTGAAAACTCACAGACTTCCAGAACCAGCTCTGAAAACAGCATAAAAAGTCCAAAGCTTAGGATAGCATTCCCTCTATCCCAGGAGCAGAGCCCAACTTTAACATAAATTTGGAAGTCAAGAAATAGGCTTGGAAAAAATTAGGAACAAAAGAAAGAAGCTGACCATAGAAAGTTATGATAACAGGGAAGATCAAAACACAAACTCAGGAGACAACAATGTCAAAATGGCTATGTGCAAAGCTTCAAAGATATTGTAAATTGGTTTCAGCCCTCCACTTACCCTCTCCCCAAGAAAGTTACTAGAAGAAATGCAAAAAAGGTTTTAAAGATCAAATAAGGGAAGTAGAGGAAAAATTAGGAAAAGAAATAAGAGTGATAAAAGAAAAATCATGAAAAAAGTCAACAGCTTGGTAAAGGAAGCACAAAAAATGGGAAAAAAAATGTACAAAAATTCAATGAAAACCAAATCTTTAAAAAGTAGAATTGGCCAAATTGGGGAGGGGGAGATGCAAAAGCTCACTGAAGAAAATAATTCCTTAAAAATTAGACTACACACAAAAATAAATATAAAGGAATATAAAACTATCTGAAAATTTCTCACATAGGATTAAATACTCCTGAAATGTGTATTAATGGAATTACTAGAATGATCTTTTTATCCTCTAAATTGAGGCCCAAATTTCCATTTTTCCAATAAAAAAAAAATACAAAATAGTCTTAGTTAATATAATGCTGCTAATGTAATAAAAATATGGAAATGATAAGTAAACATTTTTCTTTGTTTGCAAGTTGTTTGTTCTTCATTTTCAAAGAGAAACAATGGGGGCAACTAGGTGGCACAGTGGTTAGAGCACCAGCCCTGAAGTCCAGAGGACCTGAGTTCAAATCTAATCTCAGACACTTAACACTTTCTAGCTAGGTGACCCTGGGCAAGCCACTTAACCCCAATTGCCTCAGCAAAAATAAACAATAACATCACAAGGTGATGACTTGACCCAAGTTGGATTTAAGTGATTCAAAGTTGCATAAAGTTGTCAGCCTTGCTCTCCTTGAGTCATCAAAGTACAGTGCCAGAATAATGGCCTGGGGTGCAGTGAATTACTATGGCATCTTCAATATCTGACCAACTCCAAAGGCTCCATAGTCCCTATTTCAGCAGCCTTCATGGTCATTAGAACAAATTGTTCTCATCTGCCCATTCAGCCAAGAGAAGTCTTCACATGCTTGGGACAGATATTCCTCTAACTCATCAACAGGTTTGAGATTTGACAGTTACCCTCAACCTAGTTTAGCCTGTACTGAAACAGTTTACCCGTATATGGCCACCACACATACTACAACTTCTTGGTGCTACAGGTAAGAGTTGGTGAATAAGGTGGATATCAAAGATAGATGGGTAGCAGCCCTGAAAAGGTCTCAGCAGATCCTCACATCAGAGCTGCTAATCCTAAGCAACATACACTTCTGTTTATAAGTACAAAACATATAAGTATTCTTTTTTTAACTTCATTTCTCTAATCCAAATAAATGGAAACCCTTTCTCTGCTCTACATGACTTGTGGTTTGTTGACTTTTAGAAGCACTGGCTTCTTTCACTCCAATTTCAGATCACTGGTAACTAAAACAGACAATTTCCCTGGATCTTTATTTGCTTACCTGAAGAATGAGGACTATTTCACATGGTATTAGGAGTCTATTTCTTTTTTTAAAAAAATAATAGCTTTTTATTTTCAAAATTTATGCAAAGATAGTTTTCAACATTCACCCTTGCAAAACCTTGTGTTCTAAGTTTTTTTCCCTCCCTTCTCCCCACACTCTCCCCTAGACAGCAAGTGATCCAATATATGTTAAACATGTAATTCTTCTATATATATTTATGCTGCACAAGAAAAATCAAATTAAGAAAAAAACAAAAAGCAAGCAAACAACAAAGGTGAAAATACTATGTTGTGATCCACATTCAGTCCCCATAGTCCTCTCTCTCTGGATGCAAATGGCTCTTTCCATCACAAGTTTATTGGATTTGTCCTGAATCACCTCATTGTTGAAAAGAGACATGTATTAGGAGACTATTACAAGGGTCTATATTTTCACTGATGTATCTCCCTAAGAAATTACTTGATGTCTAAAATCGCTTTCATTTCAAGAATTAGAGTTAACTCGTCTTCCTGTAGATTAATCTACTTGGAGAACAAATAATCCCAAATTAGTTACCATTACTCTAGTTTAAGGTCCCCTGAGCCTTTGTGTAAAATGAGGCTAATACTTAAACTATTTCACAGTTGATTATGGAAAGTGATTTGTAATTTCCTTTGAAAACAGGCAATTCCTATTCTTTCTTATGAAAAAGCAAATTTACTTGAATGGTGACATTAGAAGGTACCCTGCAATGTCATAGGCCTAAGGCATACTAAGTCTTCAATAAGACTATAACTGATCAAAAGATATCTGCCTAATCATTCCCACTGCAAAAACAAATAAAATGCAAAATACTGGATTATGGCATACCGATAGACACATATAATAGGAACAACATTTGGTTGGGATGTATAACAGTAAAAATGGAAGGTCACATAGATTAATCTTTTTCCTAAAGGTAATGTAACTTCCTTAAGCCTCATTTGGTCGAGGACACTGAGACTCTTAAGACCCTAGATGTAGCTTCTTGGTTATCTAGAGTATATCATTTCATTCCAATCCTGGCAGGAGTCAGGCCCAGCTTCAAAAAGGCAGAGTGGGTGTGTTTGGAGAGGGGGAGTGGGAGGAGATAGACTTGTTGCTTTCAACAGCAAGAAGAGTGCTCATATTTATAGAAGATTCATTCATTCAACAAACATTTAGCAATCATGATATGATTTAACATAACACCAAGAAAGCACTGGGCATGATACAATGAAACAGTTCCTGACATCTATCAGGGTAAGACTAGCTACATCTTTGCTTTTTTTCCTAGTAAAAAAAATTTGTATATAAAAGAGAATTACGAGTTTTTCCTTAATATTTGAGCCCTCTATAGCACATAAGAGCATCAAAAATTGTGGCTACCAGGAGATATAGT